>NC_135805.1:82778406-83078406 GCF_964213995.1 Mustelus asterias
AGCACTTGTAATGTCAAAACCAACAGTAATACAGAGCCAAATTATAGGACCTAATCTCTTGTAACAGATGAGTACATTTTGAAATGACAGCAGATATATGAATCAGGCCTGGTCTTTGCAATGGCTGTAATTTGGACTACATTCAAGATGCCAGATTCTGATTAAACTTTTAAGATTAATGTAAAGAATTCCTGGAAAAGTTCTGTTTTTATGGCTATGACACATCCTCCCATCTATCACCATTGTACATGTTATAGATGGAACCTTTGTTCATAGAAGTTTTTTTTCACTTTTCAGTTTCAGCACCTACCATTCCTGCCAGACTGCTGAGTGTATTAGCATTTGCATTATCCGAGGAAGAGTAGCTGTGTTTTGGTTCTGAGTATTGAACTTCTTCAGCAATCCATGTTCTGTGGCGGCCATTCTCCCAAAAAAATTTTAAGTGTCGAATTTGTGTAAAAACTGGAGTAAGTTCATTCCTTGAAAGTGGAGTCACAAGTGGACAGAGTGGTGAAGAAGGCATTCGGCATGCTTGGTTTCATCGGTCAGATCATTGAATACAGGAGTTGGAATGTCTTGTTGAAGTTGTACAAGACATTGGTAAGGCCACACATGAAATACTGTGTGCAATTCTGGTCACCCTATTATAGAAAGAGTGCAGAAAAGATTTACTAGGATGCTACCGGGACTTGATGGATTGAGTTATAAGGAGAGGCTGGATAGACTCGGACTTTTTTCTCTGGAGCGTAGGAGGCTGAGGGGTGACCTTATAGAGGTCTATAAAATAATGAGGGGCATAGATCAGCTAGATAATCAATATCTTTTCCCAAAGGTAGGGGAGTCTAAAACTAGAGGGCATAGGTTTAAGGTGAGAGGGGAGAGATACAAAAGTGTCCAGAGGGGCAATTTTTTCACACAGAGGGTGGTGAGTGTCTGGAACAAGCTGCCAGAGGTAGTAGTGGAGGCGAGTACAATTTTGTCTTTTAAAAAGCATTTAGATAGTTACATGGGTACGATGGGTATAGAGGAATATGGGCCAAATGCGGGCAATTGGGATTAGCTTAGGGGTTTTTAAAAAAAAGGGCAGCATGGACAAGTTGGGCCAAAGGGCCTGTTTCCATTCTGCAAACCTCTATGACTCTAAGTCATGCTGTTTTTTTCAGCGTGAGTTTCAAAATGAATCTCCTACGCTCTGTGCACTGCAGGGTGCACTAGTGTAAATCAGTCCAAAAGGCTGGGGGTGGGGATATTCCCGCTGGAGAGGCCGGAAGCATAGTGCTGAGCGAGCCACTGTGCATGTGCCGATCTATCAGCGCTGAGATCAGCGCATGTGCAGTAGCCCCGCATTGTTGGCCTCCCGATTGCTGGCCAGCCCCGCAGCCATGCATCGCTACCCCACTGACACCCCCACAGTCCGATTGCTGGCCACCCAGATATGTCCCATTCAGTCTTGACCTGCCCCAATACCCTACCCCCGGCCCACCTGGATCTCACCTCTCCCTCCCCACTCTGCTCGGCAACCCCGATTGCTAGCTTCCCTCCCTCTGACACCCAGCCGGACTGCAGAATGGCAGCGGGACCCCCCACCCCCACTGATCTCCCCCCAGAGGCCCCACCCCATTAGGCTTTGCCCCATTAGGCACCGCCTCCTTGGTACTGCCTGATGCCTAGTGGGCAATGCCAATGTGCCCCCTGGGCATTGCTACTTTGCCCTTTGGGCATGCCAGGGGGCCCAGGCTGGCACTGCCAAGCTGGCAATGCCCAGGGGCATCCCCCTACCCCAACCTCCTGGAGGTACCTCCTTCATTCCAGTGGGGTCGGGCCGCCAGCTCACGCAGGTTGGGGGCTGTTGTAAACCCCGTTGGAGTGAAACACTCCTGGTGGGATGGGGCAGTGGGGGTGGGGAGAGAGGTTAGTGGGCCCGGAGACTTCAGTCCTGGGCCTGCTAATGATAGTCTAATTGTATTAAAATGTGCATGTGAATAAATTATGCAGCTCCGTGCTGATTTCTGGCACGGAGCTGACAACGCTGGAAATCTGCGGGAAGTCCGCTACACGGCCTCTGCTTGAATCTCCGGACCCGCTGCGCTGCTGAAGTAGCGCAGCAGGCTGGGAGAATCGCCCCTATATTTCTCAACACATGCACATACCCACATCTCAAATCTGGGGGTGGAATTTTCCTCAAATTGCACAGAGAGTTGGATCAGACAAGAAAAGCTTTGTGAAACTCATCAGCTTCACACTTGCCTTTTCTCGCCTGATTAAACAGCACTCAGTGCAATTTCAGAGTGCTGGCAAGGATCACACTACCAGCCAGGGCAACGGGAGTTAAACACACCAAGATTCAGAGCTTGAACCGCCCTTTTTAAAAGGTGTCTTGTTCTGAAAGTTAAAGGCCTTCATTTCCTCCCACCTCACAGACGTTGGCACCCTCCCTACAGACATCATGCCACCCACCCCAAGCGGACAAGGGGCCCTTGTATGCAGAAGGGGACAATGCAAAATATATGCCACCAATTATGTTGCTCGAGGCAGTCAGGAGGAGCCCTATAGTACTTGGCAGAGCGGTTCCAAAGATTCATGTCGTGTGCTGCACAACCTGGCTAACATGAAGGAACAGCCCTTGCCATCTACCTATCAGGTGAGAAGCTGCTGTGCAGGAGAAGTGGGACGGGGCAGAGGAAGCACTTCTTTTTGATTATTCATTCATGGAATGCGCATGCCCCCCATCCATAATTACTGAATGGCTTGCTGAGCTATTTCAGAGGGCACTTAAGAGTTAACCACATTGCTGTGGGTCGGGAGACACATGTAGACCAGATCTGATAAGGATGGCAGATTTCCTTCCCTCAGGGACATTAGTGAACCAGATGACATTGGTTTTTATGGTTATCATCAGACTTTTAATTCTAGATTTTTATTTAATTAGAATTTCACCGTGTGCTGTTGTGGGATTCAAACCTGGGTCTCCAGAACATTACTCCCGGATTACTAGACCAATGACAATGTCACTATGCCGCTGCCTCTCCTTCTGCAACTTAGACCATACCTGTTATTCATAAAAACACCATCAGCTTGGCCACAATGTAAAATTAAAAGCCAACACAAAATAAACATTCCAGAGCAGATTTATAAATGAAATAATGTCATATTGCATACAAACTTAAACTCTTGTACGTTCTCTTAGTATTTTTACCTTTGCCTGCCCTTGTACCTCTACTCAGTGCCACCCCCTAATAGCTGCAACATGACTGATGGAAGGCTGCTGACTGCTGTGGAGGAAACTACAGATGAGGTTGGGGGATGATCTGGAGCAGCTCTGGGTCTTCAGCTACAGAATTGCACCATCTTTGCAGGGGTGGCAACAGACTTGTAAGGTTGGCTGCAAGCAACAGCAAGAAAACTGGCAAAGTGGCAGGAAAGGCAGCACCTCAGCAAACCTAAAAATCCACAGGCGGAGAGATTGCTGAACTGCTGTGACTAATTGCAAGATCCTTTGAACACTAGTATCCACAGCCATGTTGGTAGTAAGCCAAACTCTTATAATGTCCGTCTGAGCCCCCACTGCAGCATTCAGACTTTTGGTGGAAGCTCATGCTGCAATGGAAGCTAAAACATTGGTCATCAGCCACTGCAGCTGGTTGGTCAACAAGTGTGTTGATGGAATTGGGCACCAATTCCATGCGAGGAATGATGGGCTCCAAGCTTTGCAAATAATCTTACATCAAGAGTTGATGCTAGACTCCTCCATGCTCCTTGGCATTGAACGCAAGGTAGTTGAGGTTGGGGAATGCAATCAGTATTATATTTAGCCAGGACTTAAGAGTGGTTTTAATTCTTCTAACTTTTCCTGGGTAACTATTCTGGTAAGAGAGTCAGAACCATCTGAAGTTTATGGTTTAAATTGGATTCTCAGATGGTTTCCAGTGCTGAATCATTGCCCAAAGGAAGTTTGAGCTTTTCAGGCAATTCCCATGCAGTACTTACATGTGGACTTCCAGAGGGTGTATGGGGGCGGTGATGCGGGGGGGTTCTCCCATGCATCTTCTGAGGTACCTCCTGGGCACGACCCTCTGGAGATAGGACATTGTTGGCCTAAATTTAAAACACACGGGTTTGATTTAAAAGCTGTTGAGAAAAAGTTAAATGTTAAACTCTGGGCTAAGATATTCTGTGAGCTCTGTAAAAATCCATTTTATCATGATCCATAAATGATAGATAATGGCTCCTGAGGGCTGTGGTTCTGCTTTATCATCTTTTAATGTAACCATGCTTAACTAGATAACATTGAATGTAGGTGCACCGTTTAGATTATGAATGCTGTTTTTGTCACGACACTGAAATGTCTACGGAAGGGTAAACTGTCAGTAACAGAGTTATGTACAAGCCTAACTGAAATTCCCAGAAGCTGGCCACATTGCAAAATTACATTCTGGCTGTAGCCGGCTGAAGTAAATATGTATAACCACAGGGATAAGAAATAGTTTGCCTTAAACAGACGAGGTGAACCAATATTTCGTTTCACCAGCCATCACATCAGTGTCAGCCTCACATTTGTGATGGAACTTTCATTTCAGTCAGACATGTTGGGAGTTCAAGTCCCACTTCAGACACTTGGAGACTTATTCCAGAACGACACCGCAGTGCAGGGCTGAGTGAGCACTGCACTGTCGGAGGGGCCATCTTTTGGAAGTGATGGAAAACTAAGGCCCCTTCTGTCCACTCAGGTGGATGTTAAAAAAAAAATCCCATGGCAATATTTAAAGAAAGACAATGGAGTTCTCCCAGTGTCCTGACCAATAATTCCCCCCCTCAACCAATAGCATTAAAACATAACCTGCTCATGTGTCTTGTTGCTTTTTCATGAGATTTTGCTTGGCACAAACTGATTGCTTCATTTCCTACATTAAAATCACAAACCCTGTTCAAAACGAATTTATTGGCTGCAAAGCTCTTTGGGACACGGGGAGGTTGTGGAGAGCACTATATAAATGCAATTACTTTCTTTCTTAACTTATTTCCTTTTCTCTTTTCAACATTGGTTGTCTTCTGAACTATGGGTATCTGATATTTTTTTTAATGGTTATAAGCAAGTAGGGATAAGAACAAAGAACAAAGAACAATACAGCACAGGAACAGGCCCTTCGGCCCTCCAAGCCCGCGCCGCTCCCCGGTCCAGGATTGAATCCTGAATCCAGGATCCCCGCCCAATTTTCCAGCCTATCTACATACCAAAATCCTATCCACCGAGCTGTCCCTCACAGCTACGATGCTTTGTTCATTACAACCTATTAACTCACCCCCACCCCCTCATTCCAGACCATGTGATCTCCAGGGAGAGGCGAAAACCCAGAGTGAAAAACCCCAGGGCCAATATGGGGAAAAAAATCTGGGAAATTCCTCTCCGACCCCCTGAGGCGATCGAAACGAGTCCAGGAGATCACAATGGCCCTGATCGGGAAATGCTTCCCAACCCTAGTCATTTCCACTTCCACGAACACCATATGAATTCCCTGCCCCCGAGACAGGTTCCCAACTATCCGCAGTCTCGCTCTGTACTGGCACCAGCAAGATGATCATAGAATGAAGCCTTGAAACGAGAAACAAGGAACAATTAGCCCGCGCCGCTCCCTGGTCCAGATGATTGGTTTTTGTCTTTTTCCATTCCATGTTTGGTTATAGCAGACGTTTTGAATTTTAAAAAGGATTCTGAATTGCCAATTCAGTATGTACTTGAATGCATTTCTAAGAATTAAGCCAGGCGGGTATTCTTGATTTAAACACATAAGGGGTTAGTTTTATTGCGCTAAAATACACCCAGGTAAAAATATTAAAAATGTACACATATGTTTGAATTCCCACTAATGCTTGCAAACATACACTCAGATACCAAACATGCAGAAAAACATACAACTTTACAGAACAGCAGATGCTAAGCATTACCAATTTAAAGTGTAGATTAAGAAAAGGAAAGTCAATTAAGGTTCACTGATTGTATTTGGAGGCGTTGTTCTTCTGCTCAGGCAGTTGGTTTAAAGTCGTCACAGGTATGTCCCTTTTTTTCCAGGAAACATTGTTGTGAAAATCCAATAGCCCTCAGTGGAGAGTCTCTGCTGTCGGAATGTAGACACAATTTTAACTTGGCAATACAAGATTCAAAACTTAGGTGGAATTGCGTAGAGAGGGAGAAAGAGAGGGCAAGACAAATGTCACTCCAGCAGCCAGAATATCTCTACCAAATTTCAAATTCAAGCACCCACACAAAAAGGTTCTATCACATGATCTTTGTCCATGTCACTTGTGTATTCTAAAAGGAAGTTGATCAGCTCATGTCTGGCACGGATGCCATCGTCTCACGCGAGAACACCATCCACCAGGTACACGGTACATATTCTTGCAACTCGGCCAACGTTGTTTACCTGTTACGCTGCAGGAAAGGATATCCCGAGGCATGGTACATTGGGGAAACTATGCAGACGCTACGACAACAGATGAATGAACACCGCTCGACAATCACCAGGCAAGACTGTTCTCTTCCTGTTGGGGAGCACTTCAGCGGTCATGGGCATTCAGCCTCTGATCTCCGGGTAAGCGTTCTCCAAGGCGGCCTTCACGACACACGACAGCGCAGAGTCGCTGAGCAGAGACTGATAGCCAGGTTCCGCACACATGAGGACGGCCTCAACCGGGATATTGGGTTCATGTCACACTATCTGTAACCCCCACAACTTGCCTGGATGTGCAAAATCTCACTAGCTGTCCTGTCTGGAGACAATACACATCTCTTTAACCTGTGCTTAATGCTCCCTCCACTCACATTGTCTGTACCTTTAAGACTTGATTAGCTGTAAAGACTCACATTCCAATCATTATTCATGTAAATTGAGTTTGTGTCTTTGTGCCCTGTTTGTGATCAGAACTCCCACCCACCTGACGAAGGAACAGCCTGTTCTGAAAGCTAGTGGCTTTTGCTACCAAATAAACTTGTTGGACTTTAACCAGGTGTTGTTAGACTTCTTACAGCTCTTCCCAGCCATTGTGACAGCGAAGATGATTGATGTTAATGCTCCAGCAATTAGCACCTGAATGGTTCACTTATTCATTTGGATAGGATAGGAAGGAAGCTTTTCACACCTCCAGGGAAGTCCTTGCCTGCTGGGGCCTACATAGACCCTATATCTCTGTGAAATGGAATTTGCCCATACAGATTCAAATTGGTAGCCACTTTAAGTCAATGGCTGGATTTTTCTCCCTCTCCGCGGTGTGTTTGGAGGTGGCGGGAGGTAGTGGTGCGCCGTTCATTGGTGGCAGAATCTTATGGTCTTGCCATTGTCAATGGGTTTCCCATTGAATGCATCCCTCACCAGCCAGGAAACCCATGGCGAGGTGCGCCATCGGCAGGACTATAAGATCCTGATGGTGTGAACACCAGCAAGATTTTGGCGAGTGTCTTTGTTTCAATGAAATGCCCCATTTTAAATGTTTAATAAGTGAAAGCCAGCAATGAGATATCAAATTAATTACATACAGCACATCTTCATGTGAAGTAAACAGTAGAATTCTGGACACTGTTGAGCTAACTGAGCTCAGTAAAGTGGCTAGGCTAGTGCAAACATCTAGGTTACCTGCACCCTGCACAATTGCCTTGAAATATTCAACAATTATGGATTAATGTTCTGTGTACCACAGTGAGCAACCTAGAAGAATCATTAGGATATTAAAATTAATCAGGTGTGCTTTTCCCATTTCCTTTCAAAACATTTATGAATTATAAAAATATAATTTTGTGAAAAAATATATTTGACTGGGTGGAGCAGTTACAGGCAGGAGGTTATGTGATGGAACTTCCAGAAATACTTTGAACTTGAGTTGACAATAATTGTAGCATCTCTTGCGTTAATTGTACGTGAGTTGTGTTAAATTGTATGCAGTTGTGTGAACATTCACTGTGAATTTGCTTGAGCCCCTGTAGACAGAGACTAAAACTCTGGTTGCTGGGTTAAGAGACTTATGCTTGTGATGTGTAACTCCATAAATACATATAAAAGTATGGTTGGTTCTATCCTTCATCTTTCTGGAATAGAATACCCATGCTAGGAAGAGGACAAATAAAAACATTCAAAATTCCCACGCCTGATCACTTACTGAAATGTGCACGCGTGTGGAATTCAGAGAAGGACAAGAATGGGCTTGATTGCAATGGTGTGCCAAAGTTAAGAGATAACCTGTCAGAAGGTACTGCCAGGATGTAGTTCAGTGAACTACCAGAGGGTCGCTGACACCCCTGAGTCCGACCCCTTAAAGAGTGGGCTGGATGGGGGAGACAAATAATACTGGAGAGAATAAATTTAAATAAATGCACAAAATAAATATTAAAACTGGCATTTACTACAACGTATTAAAAGCTGATCTCAAATTTCAATAAGTCGACAACATATTTGTGTGTTTCTGCCTCTAAATACTGGTTTAAAATAAAACAGGAAGTTTTTCTGTCAACATGGCTTTTCACAGATTTTGGCTTTCAATCCTGGTTTATAATGAAGCATTCTGTGGTTTTAATAGCTATTGTTTATTACAATAAATTATGAAAACGTCTGTTTAGACTTTAGGACAAAAATGAAATAAAGCATGTGGTCCTGTAAAATTATCAGTGGTTGTAACAATTGTTTCCTGATTTGAACAGTGTCTGGTGTGTTTGAGATTAAACTTTGTGTCAATAACAATGTAACAAAGGAGCAACAATAACCCAGTACCCATTTTTGCCTCACAACAGTATTTACAAGTTATTGTACTGCAAAAAAAATCATGAAACTAAATACGTGTGCCAATGTCATACAAGAGACCTCAGTGGATGCAGTTAAGCAACACTGCCACCCACTGGTTCTATATAGTTCACCCCAATGAAAGGAAAACAGTGGCCTGTTGTAGCTATAATGACAAGGGTCATACATGTGCTTTCCATTGCGCACAATAATACCGTTATAAAACTCTTCTGTTTTCCTTTGGATGATTACATAACATGAGGATGTTGCAAATTGCTCTGAAAATAGACGATATCCCATTAACTATTCCCAAACTCACAGCCAGTGCTAAGTGCTGAGTTATGCACGTTATGCGCATGACTGATATGCAAAGAAAAATATGGGAACAGGAGTAGACCATTCCACCATTCAGTTTGGTTATGGGTGCTCTTGTCCCTCATCTCCATTCATCTGCCTTTGCTCCATATCCCTTGATACCCTTAGCTAATCTATCAATCTCAACTTTTGATATTTTTGATTGACCCAGCTTCAACAGCTTCTGATGGAGAGGTTTCCAGATTTCTACTATCCTTTGTGAAAAGAAGTGGATTCTGACCTCACCTTGAATGTCCTTAATATTCAGGACTCCCACACCAAAGGAAATAGTTTCTCTCTCTCAACCTAACAAATCTTTTAATCATCTTCAACATCTCAATTAGATCACCCCTTTCTTCTCATATATTCAAGGGAGTACAAGCCTAATTTATTCATTCTGTCCTCAGATTTCACCATTTTAGCCCTGATATCATTCTGACACCATCATTCTGATAAATCAGCTTTCCACCTTCTCCAAGGTCAATTTTATTCTTGAGGTGGGACTCCCAGACTTGAGCACTTACTCAAATAATGTCAATCCAAAATCTTATATACATGTAGGAAAGCTTCCACCCACTTGTCTTTCACCCCAAAATATATTTTATATAGTTTAATTTTGTGGTTTATTTTATTGTTTACTATCTTGTATATCTAATGCTCAGAATGATTGGGCAGCAGGCAGAATAGTATTTGACATTACCCAATTGTACATGTCAAGCCCAGAAATATGTTTTGGTAAGGATTATCATAGTATTCAGAATTAGTATGAGGTGATTAATGGTCAATGGAGGATGCTGCATAGAATGTGGAGATCAATAAGAGTTTTGAGAAGTGCAAACTGTTATAAGAAGCAAATGTGGGCAGCCTTGCCAAAGGGGCCCAAACACTGCCTCAAGGATTAGTTCGTTTCACATTTTCATATTCAGATTTCTCTCAATCGCGTTAAAGATCAGAATGAATGTACTGTGTATTGTGCAGTTGCTAGCTGTTAGAAATGTTAAATATATGGGTCGGTGAATCAGCAACTAGTTCCCTCCTACACATCCTGTCTCCATTGAGCTTCACATGGCCAGAGAATTTATTATGTACGTTGTCAGTGATGAAAAATTGCACACTTTCTCTTACAATTTGTACCTATGATTTTCCTGAGGTTCTCACTGGTGACCTGGCAGAACTTGTTCTCACCTGGAAGTTAGCCTGTTCATTGTTGCAATTGTATGATGATTGGAGAGGAACCCTGCACTGATATGAAGTTATCTATTCATAAAGAAAAATTGAGAACATAAAGCTATAGTGAATAAGAAAAGCTTAATGGTCCCAACATGTCTATTTCTTCCTTGAACTCTGTACCCCATTGTGGATTCTGCACCACTTGTAATGAAATATAACATAGGTTGTGATTCTAATGTTGCCCAAAGTTTTAGAGATTTCATCTGATTTTGTTTTTAACAAGTAAACTCTTTACTCAAAGGTTAAATTGGTTTTATTTGTGAACAGTTCAAGTCTCTTTTTTAATGTCTCTTGGAAAATTGTTTCAATGCAGCCCAGCATATAGACCAAGGAGCTACAGAAGATTTCTCTCATATGTGAAGGGAATTATAAATGGAAGATTTGGCCTCCTGTAGTGTTGAACTCCCCCATGGAAATTAAATGTTGTCTCTCAAGTTAATTAACTGAAGACTACTAGCAAGCACTCCATAATTATCACAAGCTTTTTGCCTTTGAACAGCATAACAGACTGTGCTTGGCAGCAGTTAAGAGGTGGTAATTTTAACTCTGCTGTTTTTGCCAGTACTGAAGCCTAGCTGTGTTTCAGCTGTGGTACATTTGGAGCTGGAATTTGAAGCAGAAAGGGTCTGTAAATCTGCTTCCCACTCCACTGTAAATTACTACCCTGCATTTTTAATTTCCTCTCCGCATACAATGTTATTCATTTGGTTCCAAAACAAACATGTGGCCCAGAAACTGCACAACTTATGAGAACAAACTGTCCTCTTCTCGCTGCCTTTTACCTGTCAAGACCCTGATTAAACATTGACATTCCTAATGTCATATATCAGGCATCAAGGCCCAGGCTGTAAAATGTTTATAAGGCCACAGTTAGCAGTTCTGAACTTTGTTCAAGTCACTGCTACAACATTGATTGTTTTCATTCCTACACACATTTAAAAAGTGCACAGTCCTTAAGATTTATGAAAGTGTTGAAAAAGTCTTCTTAAGGCAGCCTTTGAGGCTGAAGTATTGTGGTCTGCTGCGAACCAGATTTCTGAAGAGAAGCTTCACGAACAGTTTTGTTAGATTTATATGAAATAGTTGGACAAAACTTGGAGGAATAGTCCTGATAAGTGATGATGGTTTTAAACAAAAATAATCTTTTTCAGCTATTGTAATAAGTTAAATCATTTATTGCAAACTTGGTGAACAGTACTGAATATAGATTTCATTTCAAACCTGTGCTCAGGCTTAATGCCAAATAAATTCTAGGGCCTAATTTTTCACCTGTCGGGCACATGGACTCGGGTTGCCTGGAAGCTGGAGGGAAATTAACAGCCATCCGGTATGAACTGTGCTCTGAGTAAGGCTGGGCACTGCTAGGAAGGGAGGGAGGGAGGAGGGCAGGCAACGATAAAAGGGAGAGTGTGGGTTGGTGCTCCCTCAGGGGAGACAGCCACTGCGGAGATCTCTCAGGGAGCTGCTGACCTGTGAAAAATAAATATTGATGTTAAAACTATGCCATGAGTATCTGAGCAGCACAGTCGTACACAGACCTCAGTCCCTGGACACGCTTGTTAATTTTATTTGAGCCCTGACCTTTCATCCTGCCCTGGATAGAAGATGCAGCTGAAACGTAAAGGCTGCCTTGCTAATCGGGATGCCTGCCAACCGTAAAGGTAGGCAAGCAACATAAAACCCGGGTCATTTGGTGTTTAATTAATTTAAATTGGCTCCTTTGAATGTTGACGGCCGCGCTTCAGACTTGCACGTGGCAACCCAAATATCGCACGAGGGGATGATGTTGGGATCTGCGCCCAACGCCTTCCCGTGCAATTTTACACATTTCCGGGTCGGGCACGCGCCCGAACTTCATACATAAAATTCTGGCCTCGGGCCCATTTTATCTCAGTTGGACACTGGGGAGGCAGGTTGTGTGCTGGAAGCCAACATTAATATAATATCACTTGTAGTATTCTCGGCTATTGTTAAGACAAAGTTTAAATAAATGTTGGTATTAGGAGCCTGGAGTCGTTTGTTTTCTTCCATTTATCAACCCAAAGTCTCCACTAAATTCACTGAAAAAATATTTATAATGCTGCCTCTGGAACTGACTGTAAAATGTGGAACATCTGAATGATATTTAGAGTGTCACACTTTTATTTATAGTGGAAAGTATTCTCGTGCTGGAGTGCACAGAAATTAGTACAGAATAGTTATCAACAAAAGTGTGCAGTCTATTAATAACAGGTTGATTGAAGACCTGTTCTGTTACTTCGTTTTCAATATTACAAAACTAAAGTGAAGGATCAGGCCTATGGAGCATGTCACCAAGTTAGAAATAGTACAGGGTGAGGTAAATCATGAAGTAGTGATTAGATAATATCAAACTTAAGTACCAGAGACCTTGGCATGGATCTCCAATTCTGTGCTCACTAGCCCACAGTTTTCCAACCATTAATGGGCAGAAGTCATAGATTGGCAAAGGCAGAAGCAGAAAATCAGGCCATCTGGTTAATGGAAGAAGGGAGTGAAAAGGAAGAGAGAGTAATAAAAAAATTTGGACTTGCTGAGGGAATCACTCAAAAGTTGTTAAATTCAGCCACATACAGGCTAATGATTGCACACAAGTAGATGGTTTGTTGGTCGTAACTTTTGACCAATATAATCATTGAAACACACTACATGTTATCACCTATAGAACCTACAGACTGGATAACCCACGTGGGTTTGGAATTAGCCACTTTGATGTTTTTTGCTGGTACGTAAGTCCGACAATTCTCCTTTCTCTCACATGCATTACCCTTTTTCATTTTTTGGTGGCTTATGACATTAATAGAAAGCAATTCCTAATATTTGATTTGACACTCCTGTCCTATTTGCTAAACTGTATGGGGTCAGGAGGTTACAGATGTTCGGCACCCACCAGTAGAACAGTGTGATGATGGAACATTTAAAACCTGATGACTTGGGGAATACCCTGTGTAAACAATGGTTAGCTGACAGGTTTATCAAACTGTATTTTGGAATTTGGCATCAGACTGGGATCTCCAGACTGTACTGCTGCTGCTTATTTACAGTTTGCACTTGTGAATCTTGTGGATCGTGCTCAGGATTTTTAAACTTCCAGTCTCCCAGAATTTCAATTTCATGTGCTGTTTATATTCTATATATGTAAAGAAGATGATTTCAAATGATACTATAAATGATCAATTCCTGTGACAGAAATAAACATTAATTAAAAGATCTGTGATTACCTTTCCAAATTATAGGAGAGTTGTATAATTTGGGGGAAGTAGATCTCTCTCCCATCACTCAGTGTCAATCTTTGTCCGAACTCACACTTTTCTCTCAGTTCAAGCCCCACTCCTGAGACCTGAGCATTTCTCTTCCATTGGGCTTCAGGAGCAGAAGCTGACATCACAGTTTTAGGGAGGAATTTTCCTGTCCTGCTCGTCGTGGGGATCGTAGCGGTGGAGGGGGGGTGGGTGGGTGATGCAAAGGTCTGTTGACCTCGGGCGGGATTTTCCAGTTTTGGGGTGAGCGCGGCCAAAAATCCCGACCTTAATGTCATGTTTCATAATCAGTCCGATGTCTTGTGTAACTTCAGCAATAACAACAGAAATTGCTGGATAAACTCAGCAAGTTTGGCAGCATTTGTGAAGAGAGAAACAGAGTTAATGTTTTGGATCTAAATGACTTGTTTGATTTGATTTTGATTTGATTTATTATTGTCACATGTATTAGCATACAGTGAAAAGTATTGTTTCTTGAGCCCTATACAGACAGAGCGTACCATTCATAGAGAAGGAAAGGAGAGAGTGCAGAATGTAGTGTTACAGTCATAGCTAGGGTGTAGAGAAAGATCAACTTAATGCAAGGTAGGTCCATTCAAAAGTCTGATGGCAGCAGGGAAGAAGCTGTTCTTGAGTTGGTGGGCACGTGACGTCAGACTTTTGTATCTTTTTCCTGATGGAAGAAGGTGGAAGAGAGAATGTCCAGGGTGCGTGGGGTCCTTAATTATTCTGGTTGCTTTGCCGAGGCAGCGGGAAGTATAGACGGAGTCAATGGATGGGAGGCTGGTTTGCGTGATGGATTGGGCTACATTCGCAACCTTTTGTAGTTCCTTGCAGTCTTGGGCAAGCTGTGATACAACCAGAAAGAATGCTTTCTGTGATGCATCTGTAAAGGTTGGTGAGAGTCGTAGCTGACATGCTAAATTTCCTTAGTCTTCTGAGAAAGTAGAGGCGGTGGTGGGCTTACTTAACTATAGTGTCGGCATCGGGGGACCAGGACAGGTTGTTGGTGATCTAGACACCTAAAAACTTGAAGCTCTCGACCCTTTCTACTTTGACCTCGTTGATGTAGATGGGGCCATGTTCTCCTTTATGCTTCCTGAAGCCAATGACAATCTTCCTCGTTTTGTTGACATTGAGGGAGAGAATATTGTCGTCGCACCAGTTCACCAGATTCTCTACCTGATTCCTGTACTCTGTCTCTCGTCTTTGTTTGAGATCCGACTCACTACGGTGGTGTTGTCAGCAAACTTGAACATTGAATTGGAGGGGAATTTGGCCATAGTCATAGGTGTATAAGGAGTATAGTATGGGGCTGAGAACACAGCCTTGTGGGGCACCAGTGTTGAGGGTGATCATGGAGGAGGTGTTGTTGCCTATCCTTCCTGATTGTGGTCTATGAGTTAGGAAGTTCAGGATCTAGTCACAGACGGAGGTGCCGAGGCCCAGGCCACGGAGTTTGGAGATGAGTTTCGTGGGAATAATAGTGTTGAAGGCTGAGCTGTAGTCAATAAATAGGAATCTGACATAGGTGTCCTTGTTATCTAGGTGTTCCAGGGTTGAGTGCAGGGCCAGGGTGATGGCATCTGCTGTAGACCTGTTGTGGCGGTAGGCAAACTGTAGTGAATCCAGTGTTGCCAGACCTACTGAATTTATCCAACATTTTCTGTTTTTATTTCAGATTTCCAGCATCCACGGTATTTTGCACAGTGGCACTGCTGCCTCACAGCATCAGAGACTTAGGTTTGACCCGGCCCTGCGTGACTGCCTGTGTGGAGTTTGCACGTTCTCCCCATGTCTGCGTGGATTTCCTCTGGCTTTGGTTTTCTCCGAAGATGTGCAGGTCAGGTGGATTGGCCATGCTAAATTGCCCCTTAGTGTCCAAAGATGTGCAGGTTAGGTGCATTGGCCATGATAGATGCACGGGGTTACGGGGATAGGGCGTGTGGTGGGCCTGGGTAAGATGCTGTCTCGGAGAGCCAGAGACTCGATAGGTTGAATGGCTTCCTTCTGCATTGCAGGGATTCTATGATTTTATTTTAATATAACTCCAGGATGGCTCCCTCAAACTTGTGTCGAGGCTATGATGTTGATATGTGCTACATGGTTGGGTCAGGTTTTCCGCAATTGCAGCCAGGCAAGGTTTTGACTTGTATATCAGGTTTTGCATTAGGAGTAGGAAACAAGAGGCGGGATTGGATTTTTGGACCAATTTAATCTCCATCCCCAACTTTGACATGGCTTCAAAATTTAGCTCTTTGGTTCAAAAATACTTGGTTGTCCTGGGGGTTGCCATTGACCACAACTGAATTGGACTAGCCATATAAATACTGTGGCTACAAAAGCAGGTCAAAGGCGAGGAATCCTGTGGTGAGCAATACACCTCCACATTCCGCAAAGCCTGTCCACCATCGACAAGGCACAAGTGAGGATCTGAAAGGATAAGGACAGCAGACACATGGGAACACCACCAGCTGGAAGTTCCCCTCTGAGCTACAGACCATCCTGACTTGGAAATATATCGCCAAAACTTCACTGTCACTGATTCAAAATCCAGAAACGCCCTCCCTAACAGTACTATCGATGTTCTTACACCACATGGACTGCAGTGGTTCAAGAAGTCAGCTCATCACTATCTTCTCAAGGGCAATTAGGGTTGGGCAAGAAATGCTGGCCTAGTCAGTGGTGTCCACATCCTATGAATTAATTTTTAAAATACCATGAAAGGTGCTATAGGAATGAAAGTTTGTCACTCTTTCCTTTCTGGGGATTAAGTTTCTGCAGTGAGTGTTGCATTTAATCATTGTTAAATTTTGGGGACAGGCCATTATTCAGTTCCTACTTCTGAGGCAGACGGTGCACTACATACTTGCCAAAAGCTGGCCTTGACTCAAGATTGGGGATTTTGTCTTCTCAGTACTATAGCTGACAAACCATGTAGCCACTATTTGCACTGTTGCAAACTGATTTGTGCTTGAAAATGGAGCAGCAGCAAGGGAAAATTGCACTAATTTCCCAACGAATTAGATGTGCCTCTGGCAGGCAGAGCTCCAGTCAGAAACAAGCAGGAGACAGACACTGCACATAGCTGAAAATTAGCTTCTGATGAGGCACTGCTTATATCTCAGCCTGCCTGAATAGTACCTGCTCCCAATCATCAAACCAACAGCGCAAATCAGGACTGGTCATTTCCAATTAGTGGGAGAGCATTTTTCTGGCAATTACTTGTGGTGTTGCCCACCAAATACATTCAGATTTACTGTATTTGCTTCTGTCAGCTCTGCAAACATATTACTTGCTACTTTAAAATGCTGTTTTATTTCATTCTTAGCTATGCATATTTGACCAATTGCCCACCCTCAGATCAGGGAGCTAGCTGGTTGCTGGGCACATATTTTAGGCTGGTAGCTTGCGGATCTTGTTATAATCAGGACCCAGAGTCAACATGAGTCGGATTTTAGGCTCACTTCCCTGGGCGGCAGCCCACTGTGCCCCATCCACCTGATTACCACTCTATGGGTGGAATTCTCCGGTATGGTCCATGATGGGACCCATAACAAGCAAGAATGGAAAATCTGGAATTCCAGCCAAAAGTCTATTTACTTTCAATGGCATCGGAAAATCCCAGCCGCAAACAAGGATGGAAGATTTCGGCCAACATCAAAATTGCCTCACCCCCATTTATCTGTCCGCTGACCAGTTCTCGGTCCATTTGCTGCCATATTTCTATTTTCATAGAATCATAGAAACCCTACAGTGCAGAAAGAGGCCATCTGGCCCATCGAGTCTGCACCGACCACAATCCCATCCAGGCCCTACCCCCTTATCCTTACACATTTACCCGCTAATCCTTCTAACCTACGCATCTCAGGACACGAAGGGGCAAGTTTAGCATGGCCAATCAACCTAACCCGCACATCTTTAGACTGTGGGAGGAAACTGGAGCACCCGGAGGAAACCCACGCGGACACAAGAAGAATGTGCAAACTCCACACAGACAGTGACCCAAGCCGGGAATCGAACCCAGGTCCCTGGAGCTGTGAAGCAGCAGTGCTAACCACTGTGCTACCGTGCTGGTAAAAATTTTATTTTTGTCTTTCAGATGGAGACTCTACCATTCAGTAAAGGCTGGTGAGGGTTATCAATTTTGATAACACCCATAGTTCATTGATGGACTTCTACAACTCTTCTGCTACAGCAGATGTATGGACAGACTTCTGTGGAAATTCAGCCCAAGGTAATTTTGTGAAACAAGAATAATAGCCTGGAATGTTTGTTGGTAAAATAATGGCAGTCAAACACTTTGATTCATGAATACAGCTAGGGGATAGTATGTGCAAAATTAAAGTTGCACTCTTCAGCATACCAGGGCTAACTCCTAACAGAACATTGGTTTAGATTTCATGGATGAAGGTGGCACAAGATCAGTACTCTCAGACATCCAATGGACCTGGGGCAGAGGAGAAAGATATTTGCCATTCTGACACAATCAGTCTTAATAAGGCTACCCATTATTTTTTTTACATGGAGTACATGCATAAAATATGCATGCCTCAAAGACCAGAATTTTCCTTCTGAATTGGCATCTGCTTGATGCAAATTTAAAGTGGTAAACTGAGCTCCCGTCCCAAACCTAGTACAAAATATTGTACCTGGAGCATCTCATAAAGCATTAGTCTCCCTTAAAGCCATGTGAGAATCACTCACATCAGTGGGGTGAAGGGAAAATGGCTATCTTCTCCTACTCATCTCTCTGAACTTCCACCCCAAATGTGCTCCAGATTTTAATCTGTACAGATTTTAATAGAAACTGCGTGGTGGCTAGCCCATTGAAGAGACCATTTCATCTGTTACTACTGAAGATTATTTTGCTTCTACATAAACCTCTGTAAAGGTCCAGTCCTAACTTTTGTTGCTAGTTTCTCTCAACTTTACTCAAATTTCTTGCATTGGGGACCCTAACTTACAATTAAAATCTCTATTTTTATGCTATGAAGAGGAGATGGATATACGAGAGGCTGAATTGGCGGTTTGTACATTGGTGCATCTTCTCAAGGACAATTAGGGACAGGAAAAAAGGCTGTCCTAGCCAGTGAGACCCACATCATGTGAAGGACTTTCAAATATCCCAGAAAGTATCTGTTTCCTGCACTTCAACCCACTTACCTGGGTTCACAGAGGTCTTAATTCTTTGCAAGTTCGTGCCTCAGAAAGCTGTGCTTCTTGCATAGGCTACTGGGAGAATATGTCAACTGTTGACTGAAGACATGTAGCATCAGAAGTTCAACATTGTCTGTACCAGTCAAGGTGATCATTGCTTTCAATTTTTTCTTTGAATCCTTTTGAACAGCATCAGATGACCTTTGTCACATCAGGCAGACTGTTGCTCACCATTGCACACACAAGATCACTGATACTCACTCCATTCAGGAGGGCTGTGCAATTTCTATCCTTCCCAGGGAAGTAGACAAATGGAAAGAGAGAGAGAGAGAGAGAGATCCATCCAGTTCCAAAGACTTAGCAGAACTACCACTGGTACAAAGAGCAATTAAAGAACTGCACTCAAACCATATAAGCCAACTCTTTGATTTTATAAATAGGAATGACTTTCATTCAATTAAGTGTACAAATAGACAATAATTCCAATTGCATAATCTTCCATGTCAATGCAAAATGTTCACAGAGTTGCCATGATACTTTCATTATGTGATAAACAAACATAGTAAGAAGTCTCACAACACCAGGTTAAAGTCCAACAGGTTTATTTGGTAGCACAAGGTTTCGGAGCGCTGCTCCTTCATTAGGTGGACAAACAGGGCATATATAGACACAAACTCAATTTACAAGATATCTTGTAAATTGAGTTTGTGTCTATATATGCCCTGTTTATGAACACAACTCCCACTCACCTGACGCAGGGGCAGTGCTCCAAAAGCTTGTGCCACCAAATAAACCTGTTGGACTTTAACCTGGTGTTGTGAGACGTCTTACTGCGCTTACCCCAGTCCAACGCCGGCATCTCCACATCATAAACAAACATGCCAGTCTTTGTGTTTAATATGGGCAGGGTTGATTAGTGATCTGTGCTATCCCCAGTAGTCCAAGCACATCAATTGAAGCTCCATAAAGGAATAAAAAACACAAAGCCTCGAAGAGTCATAGGAAATGTCTTATTTAATTCTTAGGTCTTATTTTAGGTGACTGGGTAAATCTGGTTCAGCCTGTAATATAACCCAACAAGCATCTCAAGAATTATTGAACTTTGCTGCATTGTACATTATACTGAAATAGACAAAAGTTTACTGCTTCCAGAAACTGGAGGCCGTATGATAGAAAGGATAGGAAAGGTGTCTCTTCCCACAACATGAAACAACATGGAGGAAGCCAGGAAAGAGAGAACGCAACCGGTAGCCCAATGCTTTCAATAAATGAAAGTTAATCCACCAATAACGTTACTATACATTTAGCTGTTCTCCCCACCACTACACATCCTGATAAATTCCTCAAACGTTTTGACCAATTTCATTCATAAGACAGAAGTCATCATCCAAACACCTGAATAGTTAAACCACATGTAGAAACAAACTAAGGATTCAATGGAGACAGCAGACCAGTTAACTGATCTGTTTTCTACAGAGGCTCTCTGATCTGTTGAATGTTGAAAACATTTTCTGTTTATGTTTCATATTTCCTGCATAGTGCTTTTTTGCTTTTTGTTTCGAATTCAGAAAATATGTTTACAGAACAAGTTATTCTTCAAATAATGCCAAAATTCCAGTAGTCATATCGATAGCTATTTTAACAACAATCTGTTCATTGTGTCATTTAACTTCTAGTGTTCACATTGCTGTCTAGAAGTGCTCTCTGGATAAAATGCAGTTGGATAGTGAGGAGTGTAGGATAGGTCCTTGGAACATTAGAGGTCTGAGGTGACTTTCATCTCAGTAAAAGTACTGTTCCAGAGGCCCATGTATGAGAGTCTTAATGTGTAAGTACTGAAGGGGGCCTAAAGACTGTAGGTTCAATTACACTCTTTAGAGAGACAATGATGACCATAGTCAGTCCTACTAACTCACTGATGTTACACACAGGCTCAGAAAAGTTGCTGCTTGATGCCATCGTATATCAAATAGCCCCAACCATCTTGCAAGCTCATCATCATCAAAGTATCTGCAATGCTGTTCCATAAGCTCATAAGAAATAACAGCAGGAACAGGCCATCTGGCTCCTTGAGCCTGCCCTGCCATTCATGGTTACTCTAATGTTCAAAAAGCTGATCAGGTTAATTGAAGCTTTAACATTAGGATCAATTTTACAAATTGACACTTCTGGCATGGAGTCCCACTAATGAGGTTAGTGTATATTGTATATTAAAGTGCCATGGTCGACCACACTGACTCACGGTCTGCTGACCAGCCATCATACCAACTGAATTCTGTGCAAGAGAATTTTAGGCTAGCTGAAAACTAATGTAGATCATGAATTTTGAGGCAATCCAATGAAATAGACCCTTGACCCTTGCAAGGCCATTCTGAAATCTCCCCACTTGGCAGGAACATGCACCATTTAAAGCCAATATATTGCGAAACCAAATTGACGATCAGAGCAGGTTGTTGTGCTTAGATATTGCAATGAGCTCTTGTGTTTTCTCTGAGCTTTGACACAATTGCCAGAGGTATCCTGGTCTGTTGATTTACTTGCTTTGTTCATGGGTCATTGGCATTGTTGACAAGCCCAGCATTTATTGCCCATCTCTAATTACCTTTGAGAAGGTGATGGTGAACCATCATTTGGAGCTGAAGAGCTTTGAATGGTACTGAACATTGTGTAATTGTCAGTGAACATCCCCATCTGATTTTATGATGATGGGAAGGTTATTGATGAAGCAGCTGAAGATAGTTGCACCTAGGACACTACCCTGAGAAACTCCTGCAGAGATGTCATGGGACCAGGCCTCCAACAACTACAACAATCAACCTTTGTCATAGGCATGACTCTAACCAGTGGAGAGTTTTTCTCTTGGTTCACACTGACTCCAGTTTTGCTAGGACTCCTTGATGCCATACTCGGTCAAATTCTGGCTTCATAAGGGTAATTACTCTCACCTCATCCCTGGAATTCAGCTCTTCTGCCCATATTTGGACCAAAGCCGTAAGGTTTAGAGCTGAGTGGTTCTGGTAGAACCCAAAGTTAGTATCAATGAGCTCCAAAGATAGTTGGTTGCTGGGTATCACCTAATAGCACTATCAATGACCCTTCCATTGCTTTGCTGATGATTGAAAGTAAACTGAGAGAGTGGCAATTGATTGGATTGGATAAATCCTGCATTTTGTGGACAGGACATACTCAGACATTTTTCCATATTGTAGGGTGTTACAAATGTACTGGAACAGCGTGGTTAGGGACACATCTATCTTTGGAGTTCAAGTCTTCAGTACTACAGTCGGGATATTGTCAGGGTCTATAATCTTTGCTGTATCCAGTGCACTGATCCTATTCTTGGTATCATATGGAGTGAATCAGAGACTGACCAAGATGAACCACCGACTTGGGACTTCTGGCTGAAGATGCTGCAAATGTTTCAGCCTTGACGTTTGCACTGACACTCTTGGGGTTCAACATCATTGAGGATGGGAATAACCATGAAGCTTCCTTTTCCAGTAAGCTGTTTAATTGTTCGCCACCATTCATGCCTGGAAATGGCAGGATTACAGCACTTTGATCAGGAAACACTTAGCAGGTTATGGCAGTGTGTGGAGAGAGAAACAAAGTTAACGTTTCAGGTTGGTGACTATTCATCAGAAAGTGTAATTCCTGGCTGGATTTGTCTTTTCTCCCGACCAACAATAAAGTAAGCCAGGTTAAGGAAATATCAACTCAAAGTTGGAATTCAAATGCCTTTTTTCTGTGACTTCCCATCATAAATCTCAGAGCCAGCTCCTTGAAGTTGTGATTGTTTTCTGGGTTCAGCTTTATAATGCTGGAAGCAGACTCCCTTGGAGCACGCCTTGCTTGAATCAAAAAGAAAAATTCTAAAAATCCAATTAATGTAAACTGAGCCAATACAGATTACTCCACGCCATCGTAAACTAGCACAGTTCAAATATCAGAATGAAGCTATGATTTTCTTTTTAGCAATTTTATCCAGTTCCAGAAAAGACCCAAGCTCACAGGATTGGCAGCACGACACCTATACAGCGTTTTAATAAAAGCAGTTGGATCCTGTACTAGAGAATATCACCCATAATGATTTATTCTGCTCCTAAGTTACCTCATGACTTTGCAGATAATGGATATACAGAGTTAATCTGAACTTGACAAATATGTTAACAGGAAAAGACCAGATGATGTTTTATGTGAAAAGTGGATAGAAAAATCAGAAAATAGCTTTCTGCTAGATTTTCCTTTAGTAGTTTGTTTTAAACAAAAATATTTTGTATGGACAAAAATGCTGCTCTAATGATTGCTTCAATTACCATCATGCCCAACTTCTAAGCATTGTTTTCATTGATGATTATCTGATCACTTACTATGACTCATGGTCATCTATTTGCTTTGAGCTGAGATCCATTATTTAAGTTAAAGTAAATGACAGGAACTTCATAGATATTTGAAAGAGGGTCTCTGAGTCATTGTCCTGGGAACTTAACTTGCATTACCAGTCTCCTGTTTCCAGCCATGCTGCCTTAATAGACCTTTATAATGTCAGCCTGCTATTTGTACTGACGGTTGTTTATTATCCATGCTGGTGTTATGGGACTGAAGGAAGTCCAGTAGAGATTACTTCACAGATAAGTTTGCAAATGCTGTCTGCCAATGAATTGCTTCCTTCCTGTAGAGAATAATTGATGGTGATGTGATCTCAAAGTTATTACCAGTTCTGATGCCTTGAGTCCAAGAGGCATTTGTATGATAGTTATGATAAAATAAGGAAATGACAGGCTGATAGAAAATAGACAGATTTTCTCTCTTGGAATTATTGTGTGTAAGTGGTTTTCTTTCTGCTAAAGCCTCCTGTAAAACATATGTTGGCATCAAGAATGTAGCATATACAAATGATTAAACTGATAATGGGTGACATTGTATTCATCCACTTATCCTTGCTGATGAGACATCTGTGGGCTCATAAGCACATGCATCTGGTAACAAAAAAGTTGCAGGAGTCTTGACATGAAGTTACTCCCTCAGTCCATAAATTATCTTTTTTTACCTTCAGGTGAAAATATTCCAATTATCAACTGATAACTCTGCAAAAATAACTCAAACACATGCAGCACGTTTTGTAACATGTATGGGATACATGATGTGGGGCAACTTTGACAAGCAAATCCTATTAAACTTAAAAACTCAGGTGACATGAGACAGTTTTGTACGGTACAGCTCATATTCTGTATCATTAAAGCTGCTATACAAATGCAAGGTGTTGTTGCACATCCTGTTCATACAAACAATGATGAATGGGAAAAGACCCTTTGGTCCACCCTGCCTGTTCTACACCATTGGATACTCTCTTCTAAAAGTGGAAAAATCAGATTAAATCCCAGGACAATTTGATGGAAAAAATGTCTAGGAAGTGCTTTGGAACCCCCTTAGGCAATTCAGACTAGCCCAGGAGACAACCACTTTCGCCTTGATAAGTTTATGCTGTGTCTACCTTTGTACGAGATAATCCACTGCATGAGCCAGCAACCTGTTCTAGAGGTCAACTACACCCTGGGAAAATGACTACCTCCAAACATCTAACCTCGACCTGACCTTATACAACTTATAATTGTGAGCTCTGGGCCTTCCTCATCTATTGGAAAAAACTATTAATTTGACAAAATCTATTCCCTTTCTAATATTGTAAACCTCAATCAGATCACTCCCAGATCTACACTTCTCTGAAACATAGAGTCTCTTAACTTATCTTGATAACTAAAGCGCTTCAAACTGCGAAGTAACTTTTATGCCACGCAAGTGCTAGGTAATGACAATCTCCAACAAAATAGAATCTGACTATCTCCCCTTGACAGTCACTGGAATTACATTGCTGAGTTCCCCACTATCAACATCCTGAGGATTACCACAGACCAGAAACTGTATTGGACTGGCCACATAAATACCGTGGTTCCAAGAGTAGGTCAGAGGCTGGAAATTCTTTGGCACGTAACTCATCTCCTCACCCCCCAAAGCCTAGCTACCATCTACAAAGCACAAGTTAGGAGTGTGATGGAATATTCTCCACTTGCCTGGATGAGTGTACCTCCAACAACATTCAAAAAACTTGACACCATCCAGGACAAAGCAGCCCACTTGATTGTTACCCCAACCACTACCTTATACATCCACCCATTCCATCATTGATGCATGTTGGCAGCAGTGCGTACCATCTACAAGATGGTATGCAGTAACTCACCAAAACTCCCTTAACAGCACCCTCCAAACACATGACCTCCACCACCTAGAAGGGCAAGGGCAGCAGATGCATTGGAAGACCACCACCTGCAAGATCCCCTCCAAGAAACGCACCCTCCTGACTTGGAACAATGTCACTGTTCCTTCACTGCCATTGAATTAAAATCCGAGAATTCCCTCCCTAACAGCAATGTAGGTCTACCTACAGTGGTTCAAGGAGGCAGCTCGCCACCACTTTCACAAAGGAAATTAGAGATGGGTAATAAATGCTCAACAATACACACATCCTGTGAAAGAATATTTTTAAAACCTCATTGCCTCAGTCTGTACCCTTTCCAAAATCTTTATATTATACATCATGTAAGGAGACCAAGGATGGACACACAGTACTCCAACTGAGGCCTCACAAGGAGGAAATAGCATTTTCTATAATCAACTATCCACACATTCACCCCAATACTCTATTTCATTATAGCTTTCAATTTGTTCAACCTTTAGAGATCTCCATTCTTTTCTTTCTGTAACTACTTTAATGCTTTTCCCTGAGGGTGTATATATGTTCAACATTCACTCTGCCTAGATGCATAACACAGCACTTTTCCAAGTTTTACATCATTGGCCACTCATGAGGCCAATGATCTAACATATCAAGATAAGTCAGAAACAGTCAAGCATTGTGTACAGTCTTGAGATTTTCCCACTCTTAGAATCATCTACAAACTCACAGATCATTTTCCCAACACCCACGTCTAGAGCATTAATAAAAATAGTAGACTCACACGTGCTTAAATTAAATCTCTTGTTTAATAACATGGCTGTTCCGTATTAAATAAGTTCAGTGACAATACTGCAAATTATCCGGAGTAAGTTGCAGTCATAGGCAGTGGCCATTATTGCAGAACATCTCATCATGTTAGTGTCTGTCCTGAGGTTATTAATTTTAGGATGTTTTTCTTTAGCTAACAGATGCTAATGTAGTCAGAAACCCATTTCCCAGAAAATGTTTCTCTGTGTCATATTTGACTCTATTCTAAATGAACAAAATTTAAATCTGGGGTACATAAGTTGGGACATCAAATTGTTGTGCTCTGCAATGGATTTTGTCCATGACTCGTAAGTAGTGCTTTTTTGATCTTGGCCCGAGTGTCAGTAGCAGTTGCTAGCTGGAGAACAAAACATTTTCTGGAAAAAGATAAATAATTTGGCCTTTCCTCAGAAAGGGATTGGTTGTAAATGTGGAATATTAAAAGAGATGGAGGTGAAGAAAGTTAGAAGAAAAAAGTTCGCACCAAAAATAACAGATATCAAAATTAGCATAAAAAGGTTTTATATTAAGATACCAGAAAAGAAAGAAAAATAAAGAGGTAAGAATCTTGGCGGAAAGGATCAAATTGGCAACCTTTTTCATAACAGTTACTGGAAAAACCAAAATAATCTTTTCTAGTCAATATATAAATGGAAAAAGGGACTTCATAGTTATAAAATGTAAATAATCAGTACTCAAAAGATTAAAGTCATTTGCCTCCACACATTCTGTAAACACACAGCTAAACAGCAAGCGGCGTTCCTTGCTTAGGACTGAAGAAGCACACATCCACTGAGGCATATGGATACAGTTACCCTTCCTCTTCCTCCTCATATGTTGTGTGCTTAAAGGTGCCAGTGCTGGGAAGTAGGGGAGGGTGGGGCAAGTCACACATGATGGCCCCATTGGGAATTTCAAAAGCTGCTCATATGTGTGACTAGTGGTCACACAGTCCCGACATTCAAGTCTGTAACAACACCCCTGAAATTGCCAGACTGTCATTTTACTTACAGGCGTTGCAGTCTTTAACTTTGTTTCTAGTGAGCTTTAACTTTGTTTCAGACGTTGCAGTCCATTTCCAGATGATTTAATTTCAATCACAGTTTTCTTTAAGGAGCCAGTTTTGCGATGCCAGCAAAGCAGAGATGTGAATGAGTAACTGCTGGGACAAAATTAACCAGATGTTCACCACGCAGGCTGCCCATAATGTTTGAGGATTAACTCATTTGAATAATTACCATAGGTCCTCAGTAAGTCTTTCATCTTCTCCTGGCAACTAACCTAATTGGGAGTTCTAAAATCTTTGCCTGTAACTCAAACTTAAAACGATGTGCCCACTTTGAGGTAAGTGTCCCCATATGAAAGAAAATATTTGTGTCATTTTCATCGTCAGGGCTAAATCACTTCCAACTGATGTAGACTTTGCACAAATATTACCCAAGTGGTGCCAGCTGATATTGCATAGAGCAAGTCACTCTCACAAACCTTGCCTATTTTAATTGAACTTCATAATCAAGGTCCTTCGACTGGCTTAGAGCCCCAATTTGCATATTACACTGTCTTACAAGTGATTCAGGTTACATACACATTTACATTCCCACCTGAAGATCTTACGATATGAGCTTTGGATGTCAAAAAAGCAGTCAAGTTGCATTCCACATGATTGATTTTCAACGACTATCTGTCTATCTCTCCTATCTTTCATGTACAAAACAAGTGAGCATGAGTTGCTTCCTCATGCATGTTTATAGCCCTTAGTTTCAGAGGTGGCTGGTCAGGTGAAGCAAGCTTGTCTCACCTTGTGCGTTTCTGTACAAGCAGGGAGTCAAACCCCACATGGTATCCGATCCCTTACTCGACTGCCTATTAGACAGGCTGTAGGACAGGAAATTTGTTGTAAACATTTAAAAGATGGCCTGTACTTAATTTCTGTAGGATATACAGGAAATTCATACTTCTGGGTTTCCCATCCAAAAATCCTCCTCCCTGCTCTCTCCAGGCTTCGAGTAAACATTGGGGCCATAGTCATCTTACGATAGTAAGACAAGAGAAGTTTATCTCTGTCTGATAACAGCAGATGGGCTTTGTCATTCTGGTTGGAACATTCCCAGTTAGGTATAAGTGTCAGTAACATGGCCACTGACTGTGAGCTGGCTAGTGGAAGCCTTTAGAGTCAAACTTGATCCATTCAATTTGGCTCTCAAATAATATTTGCACACGTGGGGTCTCTAGAAGAAGTCATTGGATAGCAATCAGGAGTAAAAACCTTGGCTGATTTTCCCACAGGTCACTGTGGCCAATTGTATTAGTTGGAAATAGAACCTGAGCCCTTCTCTCCTGTATGGTTTAATGTTTCATTGTGTGGTACAGAGGCTAACAGTGAACTTTCCAGAGCGTTTTTAAATAATTTGCTGAAAATGTGTTTCTTTAAAGCATAATACGTTATCAACTGACTGCATATTTCATGATCTGTGGTTTATAGAAAAGACTTATAATAGAGTTCCACAAACTGCTGTTCCCAGCAATGTAACTTTTGGTCATGAATCTTTAATGTTTCATATTACTGACCCCACAGTCCTTCGTAGTGCTGCACTTTTATATTTTTCATATGTGCAGAAATAGTGGTGAAGAACTACCTGAGCAAAGTGAAGCAAAACCTCTTGTCGTTTGCAAGCTGCAGTGATGGAGACCACTCCACGACAACACCAATCATGTATTGCCAGCATGTGTCAAAAGATTATATACAATAAAATTGGTTGGACCTTTTTGGGATAGGAAACCAACAGCTCCCACTGCAATTCAGAATACAGACTTTGCTGCGACATATCTAATATTCATTAGGTGCAGTTTTACAGAGGTTGACAGGCTCACTCAACTGTGTTCCATGTCGTTTATATTCCTGTGGTTATTAATGGCTGTATCACTTACACCACAATTAATATACTATTGGAATGTATATTCATTTTCAAACAGTAACACACAGCCCCACATACCAACCCTGATGTGGATCTTTACTGTAATGTACTTGACTTGTCATAATTGTTGATGGCTTGCAATTTATCGTGCAAGCATTAGGTTCAAATGTATATTATTTCACAAGTTTACAAAGGGCTATAATAATAATACTCCATAAAAGACATATTTATTAGCTTACCAAACTCAACAATAGCTTGCGGCAAATTGAATTAATTATCAGTCCAAAGAAGACAATGATTAGGCAGTGATTATGTTGACTGTACTGGAAGTTCCAACAGCTAACAGTACACTAGTTCTTCTACCTGGGATCAACTATATCAGGTAACATATATCTGGAATACAAGTGAAACTCTCGCATTGGAAAGGTGGCAACCACGCTCGGCCAATTGATTGAAGAGGTGTCAGATTATAGGCAATTGACTTTGAATACTGAGACATGAGTCTATCAAAAGAACATTCTGATGATACTTGTGTATGATGGTGAATCTGACCCAACTACAGGACACATGACAGAAGACTAAAACTCTTTTCTCTCTCCATCATGTTCTACATGTCGAGTGGAAAGAAATGTTCCTGGCACAAAAGTATCTGAACAAGCAAGTTTGCCAATTCTATGAATGTTTCTCAAATACAGATACCCCTAATGATTCAGGCATTTATATGTGATGGAAGACGGATGCGTTGCAAAGGAGCTGTTGTACAGAGAATGTTTCAAAGCTGTGGGGCCAAATTAGACTCAGGTTTAAAGGTCTTGGCAAGAGACACTTTAAAACAGGGGCAATAGACCAAAGAGCAAAGTGCATCAGGGTACAAGGGTTAAAACTGACCCTATGATTTTAATCTGCACCATCAGTGGTAAGGACTGTCACTCAACAATTCAACTCTTCGGCCACTCACATTATTGCAAAATGACAACGGAACTGAACTAGTGTAGGAGTTTTTGCCAGGACACCCTCAAGGCAGACACTAAGAGATTGCACAACCATGAATAGTTCATTGCTGTTTTTATAATTGGATGTGTTATTGCATTAAGATGTTTTGTAAAGGTTCTTGCTGGTGTTTTTTATGGTTGAATGGTAGCCAAGGAGATGTGATAGGGAGTATAAAATGGATATGACTGTGATGAATGGTAGCCCATGTTGTGATGCGTAAGTTGCTGAAGTGGAAGTAAAGTCTCATAAAATGCTCACATCTACCCACTTACAAGGGGGTCCAGAATACCACCTCCTCTCTTCCCCCTGTACCTCCTTCTTCTTCCTCCTTTCTCCATGTGGAGCTTCCGCTCTCTGCTTCCAATTTCCTGGTTGCGCTGAGGACCAGAAGACAATGCAATAACTGTGCCTGTACCTGAGTAAGGCAATCCTATCTCCTATGAACATATGAATTATGAACATGAGTAAGCCAATCAGCTCCTTGAGCCTGCTCCGCCATTCAATAAGATCATGCTGATCTGATTGTAATTTCAACTCCACATTCCCACCTAAATCCAATAACCTTTCACCCCCTTGCTTATCAAGCTCCTTGTTCCTCCATGACTATATTCAGAAACTGACAAAAAAGGATCGCCAAGAACCGAACACAGTACTTCCACCGATTGTGCCTGAATAAGTTACTCAAAAGCATCTCAACTGCACTTGTGGAGTGGCCCTTTACTTAGCACAGGTTCAGAGCCCATTTTGCAGCTTCACACTTGTTTGTGGAGTGAGCAACAAAGAGAGTGTCTGCACATGCATTAGCAGCTAGTGAAATGTGTCACATCAGCCATTTGATTTGCGTGACCTCAGGGTAAAGCTGAATCAGAAACTTGCGGTGTATGGATGGAATGTACATGATATCTTCTTTTACCTCCTCCAACACTGTGCAGATCACACAGAAAACAATGCATCATGAACAAATTTCTAGCCCTCAGTGTTATGTTGAGAACACAAACATGATGGTAGAGATAAGAATGTAATTGAGCAGGTCACTGTAGAAATAATGTGATGAGTAGAGGGCAAAAACTAGTGTGGTGGGAATTTGAAAGTGCCTTTGTAACTGAATTGAGGGGGAGGTATTTTAAGAAGGAAGTAGATTGTAGGGTTGAGGGGATGTGGGTTGATAGAGTAACAAGGATATACACAGAGGTGGCCTTAACTATGATCAGGATGGTGGGATAAGTGAGAGCTTGTGAGATAGTAAAATCAAGAAGGTAACCATGAATATGTGTTAGAGTTTATATGGTGGCAAATCTTACTGGAGAACAAGAGGGCTGTGAAATCAGAGGAGAGAGGGCAAGGTGGATTGAGCTAGAATTGAAATCACTGAGGATCATTCCTCAGTACAGAGGCTGAGGGAAGAAGGGAGTGAAGATATCTCAGTGAGAATCCTGACATGCGAATTTTGAAAAAAGGGCAAGAGAGGTGGAATGAGGTGAGATGCTCAAAGGAGAAGGGAGTTGGAGGAGTTAAGAAAGAAAATGTGCAGGGGAACGTGACGGGTACATTTTTAACTTCACAATTTAATGCATCACCTTAATTCTCCTGAATAGTTCATAAATCGTGTATAGCAAGAACTTGAATGTTCAAATGCACTGTTGGCAAGTGAGGATGTGGAAGGACAGAATTTCCACTAGAAACATGATTTGTCTCAGGAAAAGGAATTGGGGCATTGGTAACACTAACAATCCAGGGAATTACAGTAGGATGGAAGGCTGATCAGATCTTGAGATGTTTCCAGAAGGATCGAGCACAAATCTCATGAGGTGTTAGACCATAAGACCATAAGACATAAGAGCGGAAGTAAGGCCATTCGGCCCATCGAGTCCACTCCACCATTCAATCATGGTTGATTTCAACTCCATTTACCCGCTCTCTCCCCATAGCCCTTAATTCCTCGAGAAATCAAGAATTTATCAATTTCTGTCTTGAAGACGCTCAACGTCTCGGCCTCCACAGCCCTCTGTGGCAATGAATTCCACAGACCCACCACTCTCTGGCTGAAGAAATTTCTCCTCATCTCTGTTCTAAAGTGACTCCCTTTTATTCTAAGGCTGTGCCCCCGCGTCCTAGTCTCCCCTGTTAATGGAAACAACTTCCCTACGTCCATCCTATCTAAGCCGTTCATTATCTTGTAAGTTTCTATCAGATCTCCCCTCAACCTCCTAAACTCCAATGAATATAATCCCACGATCCTCAGACGTTCATCGTATGTCAGGCCTACCATTCCTGGGATCATCCGTGTGAATCTCCGCTGGACCCACTCCAGTGCCAGTATGTCCTTCCTGAGGTGTGGGGCCCAAAATTGCTCACAGTACTCCAAATGGGGCCTAACCAGTGCTTTATAAAGCCTCAGAAGTACATCCCTGCTTTTGTATTCCAAGCCTCTTGAGATAAATGACAACATTACATTTGCTTTCTTAATTACGGACTCAACCTGCAAGTTTACCTTTAGAGAATCCTGGACTAGGACTCCCAAGTCACTTTGCACTTTAGCATTATGAATTTTGTCACCGTTTAGAAAATAGTCCATGCCTCTATTCTTTTTTCCAAAGTGTACAACCTCGCACTTGCCCACGTTGAATTTCATCAGCCACTTCTTGGACCACTCTCCTAAACTGTCTAAATCTTTCTGCAGCCTCCCCACCTCCTCAATACTACCTGCCCCTCCACCTATCTTTGTATCATCGGCAAACTTGGCCAGAATGCTCCCAGTCCCGTCATCTAGATCGTTAATGAGTCTGTACAAGAAACTGGTATTTCCATCTGGAGTATTGGCCAAAATTCTGAAAGCCATCTTACAACAAGGCTTTGGAAACAGTCCAGAAAAAGGCAACCAAATTGATAATTAACTCAAGGATCTGAACACTATGAAGAGGTTGAAAAGATTGAGATTGTTTACTTTGAAGAAGAATAGGCCCAGGAGAGAGATTTTTAAAGTTTCAAGATTCTTAAGAGAATAGTGAATCCCAAACTACAATAGCAGGAACACAGCTTGAAAGCTTAGAGGATGGAAGAAAGCAAGCAATATGGAATAAAAATGTAACAAAGATTTAAAAACAGGGATCTGTTCTGGGACCCTTGCTGTTTGTCATTTTCATAAATGACCTGGATGAGGAAGTGGAGGGATGGGTTGGTAAGTTTGCTGACGACACCAAGGTAGGTGGTGTTGTGGATAGTTTGGAGGGATGTCAGAAGTTGCAGCGAGACATAGATAGAATGCAAGACTGGGCGGAGAAGTGGCAGATGGACTTCAACCCGGATAAGTGTGTGGTGATCCATTTTGGCAGATCCAATGGGATGAAGCAGCAGTATAATATGAAGGGTACCATTCTTAGCAGTGTAGAGGATCAGAAGGACCTTGGGGTCCGGGTCCATAGGACTCTTAAATCGGCCTCGCAGGTGGAGGATGCGGTCAAGAAGGCGTACGGCGTACTGGCCTTCATTAATCGAGGGATTGAGTTTAGGAGTCGGGAGATAATGCTGCAGCTTTATAGGACCCTGGTTAGACCCCACTTGGAGTACTGCGCGCAGTTCTGGTCACCTCATTACAGGAAAGATGTTGAAGCCATTGAAAGGGTGCAGAGGAGATTTACAAGGATGTTGCCTGGATTGGGGGGCATGCCTTATGAGGATAGGTTGAGGGAGCTTGGTCTCTTCTCCCTGGAGAGACGAAGGATGAGAGGTGACCTGATAGAGGTTTACAAGATGTTGAGAGGTCTGGATAGGGTAGACTCTCAGAGGCTATTTCCAAGGGCTGAAATGGTTGCTACGAGAGAACACAGGTTTAAGGTGCTGGGGGGTAGGTACAGAGGAGATGTCAGGGGTAAGTTTTTCACTCAGAGGGTGGTGGGTGAGTGGAATCGGCTGACGTCGGTGGTGGTGGAGGCAAACTCGTTGGGGTCTTTTAAGAGACTTCTGGATGAGTACATGGGATTTAATGGGATTGAGGGCTATAGATAGGCCTAGAGGTGGGGATGTGATCGGCACAACTTGTGGGCCGAAGGGCCTGTTTGTGCTGTGGCTTTCTATGTTCTATGTTCTATGTTCTAAATATTTAAGTATTCACTTTGGAATTAGTCAGATGGATATGTAGTTTTTTTCCCCCCATTTTATAGTTCTCTATATTTCTGTAATTTTTTCTTGGTGTTTTGGGGATGGAGAGGTGTGAAGTCCATATTGGATTTCTGACAATTCTCTGTGTTCTCTAGTGATCTTGGAAACTTATAGTGTTTGTGCATATTGCCTGGAAGGTAAAACACAATTCACAATGGTCTTGTGGATAAATCCCTAATGGCTCGGAAGTAGCCATGTGTCCAAACCCTATTGACACAAACAAGAAGATGGACTGTTTTCTCAAGTCCTTAGAGGCTTGTTTGTTAGTCTGGGTTGTTACTTTGGCTTCATAGGCATACAAAGCTAAAACATTAAAAGTTCAGAGCCTATTAAATGAATGTTTCAAATACCAGTCTAGTACAGATTCTACATCCTGGTTATGTGTCTTGTTATATGGCATTTCCGAAATGCATGTGTTCCAATAACTATTTAAGCTGTCAGGTTCACAGAATCTAAAACAGGAATACTAACCTTGAAGTAAAAATGTATAATTTGTAAGGTTTGTTGTGGCTGAAAGGCACAATTATTTTTTTTAATTGTACTATAGTACTATCATAAAGTCTTACCAAGAAAGAATTGCCATAATATGTGGTTAAATGATAATACACAAAACGCAAATTACCAAAATACTAATTGTAAATTCTTTTTATTTTACAACTTTTAGTCTTCAAGGCTGAATACTATTTAACACATGGTAATCAGTCAAGCATTCTGATCTCCTTCCAAACCACAGCAGGAAGGTAATTATTAATCGTTTTATTCTAAGTGAGAGCTATTGTGGTTTAGACGGGAAGAGGAATTAACCCTGGGTATATTTCTACTGGTAATTAGGTACCTCATTACATATATAAATGGGCAGCTTATGAGTCTTTAACTCTGCTTCCTTTTATTTCATAAATAATTTAAACTAAGTGATAAAGCGAAGAAATCCAATGATGGAGTAAAACTAAAATAAATACATGCTGCTGATATAATGAGTATCATTAGATTATGTCAATTGTACTTGCAAAATAAAATTGTTTGAAAACATTGTTAACTGGGGCTTTAGCTCAGTTATGAGTCGATTGCATGAGTACATATCTAACATAATTAAACTTAAAGTATTATATGTGTCCTTTAAACAATTCCCATGAATACAATTTATATGGGATCGGAGAAGAACTGGCTTCTTAATTCAGAGCTCTATGATTTACTTTAGATTGTTATATGATTTATCCATATAGGCCTACAATTCCGTTCTCAATGCAATTCATATCTAATGGTTAGATATGGAGGTTTATAACATTCCTATACACGCAATGATCAAACATGTACTATTAGTTGACAAAAGTTGAATTCATGACTGCAATTCTCCACAAAGAGGGAACATCAAGCAGAGGCTAAATAATTGCCCATTGGGAGAGGAAACTGGAAAGGAAGTTTGTCCTTGAAGCCCAAAAAGCTTACCTGTAAATAACTCCCCACCTCCTCGATTATTTTCCAACATCCGTTATCCCCCAAGATCACCAACACTCTGGGCTGGATTTTCTGGAGATGAAGCAGTCCTGCAGCCAGGGCTGAAAGCGAGAGATAATCCAACTTCGATGAGCGACAGGACCTGGGCTGACATATTGCCACCAGTTCCCAAATAAGAGACCAACGCCAAGGCCACTATTCAATCCAGGACAGCAGCCTGCTTCCTAGAACAGCCAGCACAATCAGGGGGCTGGCAGCTCAGCAGCATCACCGCTCGCTGTGGCAGTGCTGAAGCTGCAGCTTCAGGGAGAAGGTGCCTCCATGGCTGGATGCTTTCATAGACAGGGAAGTGGAATTGGAGAACATCAGGACGTGGCAGGCAATTCCCAATGATCAGGTGGCGGCGGGTGGGAGGAGTGGAAATGACCCCCCCACGTGGAGTGGGCTCTCTCAAGGCAAAATGCCCACAGGGGAAGGAAGTATCCCTTAATTAGGCCATTATGTGGCTCAGTTGGTTTTCTGGTGTGTATCTAAGCTGCTAACCTTCCCACCTCTGGCAAAATAGCATGGTGGAGACAAGAATATATTGCACCACAAGACAGATGCAGGCAGTCATTATTGAATTGATTTTATTTACATTTCTCCAATAGAAAGGGCAGCAGAGAGGGCAATATAACCAGATGTTCAGATCTTACGATGCAGTACAGGTCTGACTCCCTTTTGTGCACTATTTTGCCATCCTCCCTGCCTCCTAGCTGATTCCCAAAGGGCCTGAAAATATCAATTTCCATCTCTCCCATCTTCCCTGACCCCCTTCAATCTCTCCAGTGACCCCATACAATGTTCCCCAAGTTCCAGTGATCTTCCCCAACCATTTCGCAATCTTTAACCCTCTAGCATCTTCAAGCCACTGCCCCACACCATGTTCATCCCTGACCTGCCAATCAAGCTGTACCCAACCTCTACCCTGAAATATCTTCTCTCAGTAACCCTAACCCTGACCCTTGGTTGTGACCCTATTCTGGAGAACCTCTCTACCCCAATCAGGCTGGCACTGGTTTGGGGATCAATTGAAAAAAATACACACCTGCCGTGGAGTTTTAGCCCCCTTTGTTTCTCTCCAAGGTGTATTTCCAGCATTTCCTGTTTTTATTTCAGATTTCTGGCATCTACGGTATTTTGCTTTTGTTTTGTTTCCTTCTCTCAAGTAGGTGGCATGGTAGCAGAATTCCTAGTTTTGCCTGTTTTATAAATTAGAGGTGTTCAGAACAAAACAAGGACAACAGTCCTATTCATCCTAAACATATTTCTTGACCTTAGCTAAGTAACTGTGTTAAACTAGTACTCAGCATCTTTTAAAAGAACCTGCTGCCCACATTAACTTCTAACAATAAAATAAACCAACCCCTTGCAACAAATTAACCACATCATTACTAGCCACTAGCAGACCATAGCTTTGCCAGGAGGTGATTTCATAATTACCCACTTTGTCTTTAATGTTAGAAGCTATCTCTTACACTCTCATTGCATCAACCAATAAATTAAACACAATCTTTAAAATTTAGTGGATGATGGTCCATAAGGAATTTTTTTGGTCTAATGAAAGGAAGAAGTAGGCATTCAAGTGTATACAGATAAAATTCCCTTCATTATCCCATATCCTGTTCCCAGATGATTTTTACAGAAACTAGCAGTATTGGCACAGCAATGAGTCAAACATGTGCAGCAGAAAGATTTGTTCCCATGTACAGCTATTAAACTCAATTTTTGATGTTGCTGAGCATCCTCTCTTTTTACTTACTTTCCTGAACAATGCACGGAATATGACTAAGGGAGCTGGCAAATAACTGATTGCAAACTTCTGTTTGAAGTTGAAAGCAAAATTCTTAGAGATGTTCTGATTTCTATTCATTCTTGCAATGATTCTACCGACTAGCTGTGCTAAGATTGGCAATTTTTATTTTTAAATTGTTTTATTCATTCGTGGAACATGGGCTTTGCTGGCTGGCCAGCATTTATTGCCTATTCGTAGGTGCCCTTGAGAAGGTGCTGGTGAACTGCCTTCTTAAAACGCTGCAGTCCACGTGCTGTGGGTTGGCCCACAAAGCCGTTAGGGAGGGAATTCCAAGACTTTGACCCAGCGACTGCAAAGGAATGGCGATATATTTCCAAGTCAGGATGGTGAGTAGTTTGGATGGAAAGTTGCGGGTGGTCGTGTTCCCATGTATCTGCTGCCTTTGTCCTCCTAGATGGAAGTAGTTGTGGGTTTGGAAGGTGCTGTCTAAGAATCTTTGGTGAATTGCTGTAGTGCATCTTGTAGATAGTACACACTGCTGCTACTGAGCGTCAGTGGTGGAGGGAGTGGTTGCTTGTGGATGTGGTGCCTATCAAGCCAACTGCTTTGTCCTGGATGGTGTCAAGCTTCTTCAGTATTGTTGAACCTGCACCCATCCAGGCAAGTGGGGAGTATTCCATCACATTCCTGACTTGTGCCTTGTAGATGGTGGACAGGTGAACTAAATTTGTAGGGATAACAAGTGCAGGAAAATACTCCAATGACGTTCAATGGCCTAGTTCCTTTGAGCTCCAGCATGCTGCACCATCAAGCACAGTAAGATGTTTAACAACACCAGGTTAAAGTCCAACAGGTTTATTTGGTAGCAAAAGCCACACAAGCTTTCGAGGCTCTGAGCCCCTTCTTCAGGTGAGTGGGAATTCTGACAGCCATTATCATTTCAATACCATTGTACATCCTATACATGCTGATTTTCACTAATTATGGCGTCTATCAATATTTTCATGACTAATTTCTCCAGACTGTGAAAATAGGTTTGGCAGCATGGCATACCTGAATCTTTAGAACGAGAAAAATTAGATGAATTCCTGAAGAATTTATTTTTCCTGGGCAATGAGAATGAACAACATCATGCATATAAAGATATAGTGCTTTTAAAATGTATCAAGGCTTTATAAAAGCATTATCCAACAAAATTTAACACTTAGCCACATGAGGAATATTAAGGCAGATGTGGCTTAGTTGAAACGAGTGGTTTTAAGGATCATTTAAAGGAGGAAATATAGGGAGAGAGAAGAACAGGTTTAGCGAGGGAATTCCAGAAGTTAAAGACTTGATAATTGAAGGCACAGACACCAACGGTGGAGTGATTAAATTGGAGATGTGCAAGGGGCCAGAATTGGAGTAGCGCAGATAACTCATTATCAAATGAACAGATTATCTATTGACTCACTTTCTTGGTTATATTCCCCTGAATACTTTATCATTGTTGTGACATTATCTTCCAGAGATTACCAGTGCCACACAAAAAAGATTTTCTCTGTCCGTCTATTGAAGAACTGACTCAGAATATTTTACTGTTTAGTTCTGCAGGTGCATCCCTATGAGTAAACTATAACCTGTATCTTATGGTCCATTGTCCTATCATCTGTCACCAACTAGAATGGACCAATTACTTAATCTGAGCCAGAATCACATTCCTCCTCTCTTCCAAACAACCATACATTGCCTTGAGAGTTTATCTTTTCATCTGTCTGAAGAAACAGATTATCAGCATTGCTTTTGGAATCTTACCCCTTGATATGGAGAGAAAATAAGCTTTCTAAAATTTAATTATCTTTAACAAAATATTTCTCAGTTTAAGATTTCCATCATTAACCTTTCCTTTAACTAAAAATACTAAGCAGAGCCAGAAGGGAATCATCAAACAGAACACTCATTAAGTTTTTGGCTCAAATTATTTTAGAATTAATAGAGAATTCCTTTCAAGTTATTTTTAATTGTTATTTAAAACAGTGCGCAATGAAACTGATTTGGTTCGTTTCAGACAAACTGACGCCAGCCGAAACATAAAATCCTGCATGGTGAAGGGAAAATAGCCAAGCTGGCAGCAAAGACAAATTCAATATGGCTTCATGTATACGACCTTTCAGTCTCAGGCCATTGCTAATCTGCAAAACAGGAAAACAAATAGATTCTTTCTCCAGTGTTGTTGAAACAAATGTTTGGCCTTTCGGGTTCTGCATTTGCATTTGTGCTGAGGTTTCGGGTCCACATGCATTGCAAAATTTCAATTTAACTTGGGTATTGGCTCCCGGTCTGACACCTAAGCACACTAAAATGCAGCGAGGGGAGGTCCTTCCAGGAGGATGTCTCATCCCATTTTGAGTTTGCGCAGTCTGCTGTATAACTTCATCCTGGTGTAAATCCAGTGTTTTAAAAGCACCCAGACAGACCGCTGCAGCAACTCAGGACTTTTCACACATTGTATGGAATCTTTTTAGTTTTGTGTGAAAGCAAATGTTCTGTGGTCAAAGAAGCAGAGTTCCAAACACGTCTCAAGGTATGCAAGCACACAAATCTACTATTCCTTTACTCCAGTGCCAGTCAGACTGAGTCTGGACTATTGAGAAGAATTTTACAACATAAGATAGCAATTTTGTATTGGTAGCTGCACTACAATTCGAGCCCTGAGTACAAGCAACAAACTACATACCATCTCAATAGCATTTTGCACAATATTTTGCAAAGTGGTGCAAATTGTCCTACATGAATCTCAGTAGCCATGTGCTTGATAGCAAAGGATGATTACAACATTGAATTTCCTACCTGCATTTGTTACCATCAAGATTCTAAGTTAAGGGTCATTCCTCACAAATGTGAGGAATTATCTCTTATTCTATTTTTAACCTGTGTTAACCCAGGAAAGTAAACATCGGGGGTGATTTTGTGCTGGCACGCTCCGTCTGCAAGAATGGCAGCAAAATCTGGTGAGCGCGATTCACGCCGGCGACTTTTCGAGTTCTGATCTTCCCTGTCCCTCACCAGTGGAGTGGCGTGAAACATGCCACGGGACCACAGAACGTTAATTTTAATACATTGGCATGTCATTGGTGAACACTCTCACTTGGACACCCCCTTTACCGTCAGTGTAATGTCACACCAGCACTATTCACAACAGGTCTACGTAAACATGAACCAGGTGCCTTTGCCTCCCAGGGGGGTTTCAGAGGTGAGTGCTCACGCAGGTTCACATATACGTGTTACTAATTTGTGCAGGGTCCAGGCCTGCTGTCGAGCAGTGGAGGGGATAGCCTAGTGGTATTATCATCGCAGGGTTATTAATCCAGAAACTCAGCCAATGTTCTGGGGACCCGGGTTCGAATCCCGCCGTGGCAGATGGTGAATTTTGAATTCAATTCAAAAATCTGGAATTAAGAATCTACTGATGAGCATGAAAACATTGCTGAGTGTCAGAAAAACCCATCTGGCTCATTAATGTCCTTTAGGGAAGGAAATCTGCCATCCTTACCTGGTCTGACCTACGTGTGACTCCAGAGCCACAGTAATGTGGTTGACTCTCAACTGTCCTCAGGCAACTAGGATGGGCAATAAATGCTGGCCAGCCAGTGACGCCCATGTCCCATGAATGAATAAAAAAAGCACAGATGTGTGACAGCTGCCCTCCTCGGTATCAGGAGCTGGAGGCGTGTCATTCACAAGGAGGGGAAGGGTGTCAGATGGGTCGGAAACACCCGGGATCCCCTGGCTGGAGGGCCCTGGGCTGCACACCTGCCCATCCTTTTCCCTTTGGGTTCCTGGGTGCCCCTGTGCTCCTCCATGTGATGGAAGGGCAGCTGGAATAAGATCCAGAAGCCCCACCTTCCTCTGGCACAGACACACGTGGATTCCCATCAGTGCCTGCACTATGCAGTCGAAGTGCTGCACCATGGTGTGGACATCTCTTGCCATGGAGTGCACGTCCTGCACCAAGGTCTCCACTGCGGACACCACCCTCCCAGTGTTGGGCCTCGGTGCGCTGCAGTGACGGCACCATCTCCTCGGATAGAAGGCGATGGGACTCCTCTAACCGGCCTTGCAGTCCGAGGAGGGATTCTGTCATCCCTTCCCGATATTCACAACTCTGCCTTTGCAGCTCCAGCAGCTGTGGGACGACTGAGCCCAGAGGCACATCATTAGCCTGGGGCTTGGAAAAGCCCTAGGCTCCAGCATGCCTCCGAGTCCAGGTTCCTTGGGATGCCCCTGTCTCTGCTTGATGTGGATCATCAGCTGAGAAGCTCACCAGTGAGTGACCCAGAAGCCTGCCTATGTATTGGACCCACAGAAGTGTGAGTATCTGTGCTGGTGCCAGGTGTGGGTGACAGCTGTGACGTCTCATCAATGGTGGGGGTCAGAGAAGTCCCCCTTCTGAACTGCTGGAGTCTAGAGGGCGCGAAGATGGTCCGGATGTTCCGGTGTTCAGCCTGCAGGAGAAGGGACATGAGATTAGTGCGTTACAGGGGACATGGAGGGAACATTGATTATATACTTGAGAGTTGAGGAATGACAGCATTTGTGTTGAGAATTCTCACGTTTCTTTGCTGGCTCCACTTCACTAGCAGCGCAGACACGCTCTTCCTCCTCCCCGGCCAGCTTGAGGGCTCGTTCCTCGAAGTGTGTGAGGTTTTGCAACTCGGGCATGACTCCAGCTGGATGCGTCTACTGACACTTGTTGTGGTTGAGTTTGTCCTGCAGTGATACAGAGAGGGAGAGTGTGGGTGGGAGTGTTGACATTTAAGATGTGATGAAGTGTGTCAAGTGTGGGGGTGGGAGCTGGAGTGTGAGGAACACAGCAGCTACTGAGGGAACATGGTGATTGTGGGAGGGAGGGAGGAATCTGGTGCCTGGGGTTAGCAGAAGCCAAGGTGGCTAATTGCGAGGAAGGGTTGGACATGCGAGGGGGTCCAGTGGGAGACTGGGGGTGGTTCACTTACTCTGGCTGAGCGAAGAAGAGCATTCATCTTCTTTCAACACTGCTGCTCCGTCCTCTTCTGGAGTGCACTTGCACTGATCAGGGCTGCCACGGCATTCCAGGCAGGGTGATCATCTCGCTGGATGGCCATCTCCTGAAGCAGGGGTAGAGGGTGTCCTGCCTCTGCCCCACTCCATCAAGCAGTCTGGTGAGGGCCCCTCTGGAAAGCGTGGTGCTGGCTTCTTGGCTGCCATCCCCTGCAGTCATTGTCGAACAAGTGCTGGAGAGCCGTTTACATGGAGTGATTGCAGCAGTTACGTTGTTAAGTGGCAGGCGAATCAGAGGGAACACACTGCTGGAACAGCGTGAAATTCGTGGGAATATAAATTAATACTAATAAGTTATAAGATTCAGCTCGAAAACATGCCGGTGCCATCTGTTTTACACGCTGGATCCAACACTCTACCATTTTGTGACAAGATTTTGCCCCAGAAGATCAAATAGCCAGTCAGTTGCAATTCTTAGCCGACAATTGTGTTTTGCAAATATTTACCTTGTGCAGTTAAGTTTCTGTGACATGTATCAGTTGTACATTTAATGTAGAGCTCAATATGTAGATGCCAAGGTGGGTGTCCTGTCACAGACTACACATTTTTGCTAATTTATCTCCTCCTTTTCCAACTTCTCCTCCCACATGATGTTTCTAGTTCTTCTCGACTGGACAAATAGATTTAGCTCCAAACAGCATTCACATCAGTGCACCATGGGTGGTACGAAGTGGATTTGTGCCTGAAGGTGCTGAGATAGATCTCCACTAACTTCCTTTAACAAATAGTGAAATACAGCTAAGAACAGATCACACATTGTGATGAGTGATGTATTTAAAGAATATCTAATTGCTTCAAGGCTGAATAAAGTAAGCTTTTTAATCACATGAAGGACATTTGTTTAGCTTCAATCATAATTAAAATGCTCTCTTTTAAAAAACACTCTCTTTTAAAAAAACTTTATAGTAAGTATGACTAAGAGTAGAAATAAAGAATGCAATGGGCTGTATTTTCCAAGTTCCAGGTCAATGTATCTGGGGGGAACCCCAAAGATGTGCCGGGGAACACAACATTAGTGGCTGGACACTACTGGACTCAGCTAGATGAATGCCCCCGGGGTATCCAGTTACTGGCCCTCATCTCATGGCAAGTCCTTACATTTTGCTACCTAGCTCTACACTGCTGACCATTATCCTCCAAACATTCTCCATGCACCATCCATGCTGCCTCATGCCTCCACCTACTCCCATATCCCTCGTGCCACCATGTCAGACTCTGTCTTTCCACCCACCTCCTCATGCCCCCAATGCCAAGCTTTGTCAGTCCATATATAATGAGGCTTGTCTGAGAGCCCAGACGTTATTAAATTATGAGAACACCTCCTCCCCATGGAACCATTATCTGATTTAAAACTCAGGCATTCTGATCTCTATGGTCAATAGCACAATCTTTGTTGACATAAGTCAAGTGGTTTAATTCCTTTGTGAATTTTGAAACTTCAAAGGGCCAGGATGATTGACACTTTTATTCGCTTGTCATCCAACTTCTTTTTCTTGGGAGAAATTTATCCATGGATTACATTTTTTCAAAGCTTACAGATTCCACTATCGTGTTCATTGGTTCTAAAAAGTGTACACTGGATCAATGGGCATAGACGTGCCAGAGCTTGGCATGGGGTCTGGAAGGACATAGAGGCATGAGTGGGGTGCATAACTTGGGGACATGAACAGGGCCTTTGGAACTTACCTGTTAAAGGTTCCTGACTCCAGACTGGTTCATGACTCTCTAAGTATTGTGAACTCTTTAAAAACTTTGTCTGACTCCATGAAAATTGTGAAGGAGTAGGAGATACCTAGCTCCTCTATGAAGCCTGTCAGGCTGGGAGTACTGGATTTGGGCTTCTGACCCGTATCCTTCAAAGGCATAGTTAAAACCTAAACAGCCTGGGAATGGGGTCGCAAATCCCAGAATTGGGACCCATTTTTAAAGGGCTCATGGGTCATCCCATCTCACTGAAAATCCAGGCCGTTGGCTCAGTTCTTGGGATTGAAGTTGGTAGCAAACTTAAAATGTGTATTTCCAGTGTTTCAGCTGATTCAGGATCTGAAGTTTAGTATAGGATATGAGCAAGATTGCAAAGAATAGGTAAAAAGACAAAATAAGAGTTCAGGTTTGATAAAGTCACGTTGTGATTTAAAAGTTGTTAGCTGATGTGTTTTAGCCTGTGTGAGAAAAGGAAAATGAATGAGATAATGAGTTCAACAATTTTAAGATCCTGGAGAAAATGAGGTGAAGTGGGAGACAAGGTGATAAGTCAATTTCAGTAGCATGAAGAGGAAGAGAGTGTAGGATGGAGCAAGTGGTTCTTTGGAGAAGCAGAGGGTGCAGCCAACAATGACAAGACAGAGTACAGGAATGAGACAGAGAATCTAGTGAATTGATGTGACAACAATAATCCCTCAATGTCAACGAAACAAAGAAGATTGTCATCGACTTCAGGAAGCGTAGTGGAAAACATGCCCCTGTCTACATTGATCGAAAGCTTCAAGCTACAATGGTTGAAAGCTTCAAGTTTTTAGGTGTCCAGATCACCAACAACCTAATCTGGTCCCCCCATGCTGACACTATAGTTAAGAAAGCCCACCAACGCCTCTACTTTCTCCGAAGACTAAGGAAATTTGGCATGTCAACTATGGCTCTCACCAACTTTTACAGATGCACCATAGAAAGCATTTTTTCTGGTTGTATTACAGCTTGGTATGGCTCATGCTCTGCCCAAGACTGCAAGAAACTACAAAAGGTCGTGAATGTGGCCTAATCCATCACACAAACCAGCCTCCCATCCATTGACTCTGTCTACACTTTCTGCTGCCTCGGCAAAGCAGCCAGCATAATTAAGGGCCCCATGCACCCTGGACATTCTCTCTTGCACCTTCTTCCATCGGGAAAAAAGCACAAACGTCTGAGGTCAAGTACCAACCGACTCAAGAACAGCTTCTTCCCTGCTGCTGTCAGACTTTTGAATGGACTTAACTTGCATTAAGTTGATTTTTCTCTCCACCCTAGCTATGATTGTAATGCTACATTCTGCACCCTCTCCTTTCCTTCTCTACATATGGCATGCTTTGTCTGTACAACGTGCAAGAAACAATACTTTTCACTGTATACAAAAATATGACAATAATAAATCAAATCAAATCAGATCATGTGAAAAAGAATAATGGCTGTTGTAACATTTCAGTAGAATGGATGAATTTTAGAAACATCCATCCATCAAATAATGAGCTTCTATTGCATCCTGTCAAAAAAACGGAGAAAATATTTAGAAGTAGCTTCCTAGATCCAGGGATTTGTTTTTTAACAGGCTTAAGTTTTGTACAGAGGTTGTAAAAAGCATTGAGGAGAAAATAAATGCTTAGTACGAAAGAAAAAAACTGGTACTTTTACCAACTGAGGAAATTCAGCAGTTCCCTTTGACGTCAGAAGAGATAACAAATTCAGAAGCACCAATATAAGACGATAGACTAAGGATTGAACTTCAAAAGGTAAAAGGCGATAGCTATTCAATGATGTTGTATCCATGGGAAAATGAAGGCATTCCAAAAGTATGTACTTTTAAGGAATGTAAAGTAAAATTACTATCACAAGCTGACGTGTATTTCTACAGAGAAGAGCGGAGCAGATAACACAGCTTTGGGGCAATAGCATAGATAGAGCAATTCATTTAAGAGAAATCTAGATATACCTGAATTGGTGAAAGATCATGTGAAGGTGAATTGCTAAGATATGCACCGTGCTACAGTGTAAAGCACTTCCTATTGCGGCTTTAATGTTTAAAGAGGTCTCAGAAATTCTTTGAAGTGATGCAAAAAATGTGATTTTCTTCACAGCTCTGTAAAAACATGTTTATTAGTTTAGGAATTCTGCCTTTCTTTGTTTAACAATCTGTGACTTTCATGCAAATTATAGACCATGGAATAACAAAAATATATTGGACAGTCTGTACACTCACACTTCTATTAAATGCATATGTATCTCTTCCACATGTCCCTGTTTACGATAGAATTGAAGTAAAACACTCTTGAAAATTGATTCTGTTCTCACTTCTTTCCTTACAGATGTGAAGAACAGTTTTACATTGTTAACAAACCTTTCCTGCTGCAACTTAATTTGAATTAAGCATTGATAACACAAATATTGCCCAAGATCATTGCATTGCTACTGGTTCTGATCCATAGCACCAATCTTTAATCCCAACATTTTCTTCATATTCTGATTAATATAAGGGATATAAACTATACATTGGAAAGGAAAAAAGGACCAATTTCCATTCTAATTATGTTTCCCTGTGCAACCCACCAAGTTATGAAATTATCAATATTTCAACTAAAAATGGTGCTCAATCTTTACAACAATTGCATTTACATAACGCATTTATTGTAGGAAAACATCCCAAGGAATTTGACAGGGACACAGCCAGAAAAAAATTGACATTGAGTCAACAAATGAGTTAGTAGAACAGGTGACTAAAACCTTGGTCAAATACGTGGCTATAAAACAGCATCTCAAAAAGAGGTGGAGATGTTTAGGGGAAGAATTCCAGAATTTATTAGATGGCTGAAGGCACAGTTGGCAATAGAGAGGCAAAGGAGACGGAGGTTACACAAGAGGTTGGAGTTTAAGAATTCACATAACTTTGTAGGCCAGGAGGATGTTACAGACATTGGAGGGACAAAACTATGAATGGATCTGAAGATGAGGAAGAGAATGAACTTTTCATTGATGTGTTAGTGGTCTGGGAAATAATGAGGCTAGCGAGGGATAAAGGATGATGTGGGAATTCTTTTGCACCAACAAACGTGTCATTAATTTGTTTCATAACCAAGGACATTGAAAGTGGATGTGGGAATGAAGGCTTTAACAAAATGTGCAACAGAATCAAACACAGATTGCCAGAAGAACTTCACTGGTTGAGAATTGCTCCTTTGAGGAGTTTGCGCCACATCCAAGTCATTTCTAAAATGTCTGTAATGAAGACAGAAACAATAGATTTAAAACTCAGACACGGTTGCATAATTCTTTGTCAATGTGAATGTAACCACTTAGTTTGGAGCCTACCCAGTCGATGAACGCAGAAGGAAGTGCTGTGTCAAACATCATTAAAATTGACAAATGCAGTATCGTGTCACCCACGACATTAGAAAGAAAACTACTAGTAACAAGGCGAACAATGTTATTGCTGTCTATAATCTACAAATAAATATGATGAACACCATTCCAGGAAATAGCTTTTCCTTTGGCGTTTACATATGCTTGACATGTATACTTAATAGTACCAATGTTTTTCATTTTAGCTGGGCCAATGAGCTATCATTGCTTAGGTGGCCTCTCACTCAGCTTGTAATAATGGGAAATCATTTAAACATCAAATAAACACTGAACTTAAAATTTTACATCAGGCTAAAAGGAGTACAATAAAAGAATAGTATTTATTTTTATAAATTGCTGTTCTTTGTAATATTTCGAAGAAACAAATCTTTAAATGAACATGTCTGTCACTGAACAAAACTTCAATTCATTTACAAAAAATGTAAATCCATTATGGGCCAAATCTTCCTGAGAGGTGGCAATCACCATCAGATTGCCCTTCTCCTTCTATTATCGTTCCTTGCATTGAGGCTCCACATTTCGGGCCTGGACTTCTAAACTGAGCCTCTTCAGAAATACAGAGTGTATCTGTTCTGGGAGTCCTTCTCCATCGGGCAAGATCATAGAATCATAGAATCCCGACAGTGCAGGAGGAGGCCATACGGCCCATCGAGTCTGCACCGAACACAATCCCACCCAGCCCCTATTCCCGTGGTCCCATGTATTTACGCTGCTAGTTCTGACACTAAAGGGACAATTTATCATGGCCAATCAACCTAACCTGCACATCTTTGGACTGTGGGAGGAAACCGGAACACCCGGAGGAAACCCACACAGACGTGGGGAAAATGTGCAAAATCCACACAGACAGTCACCCAAGACCGGAATTGAACCCGGGTCCCTGGCGCTCTGAGGCAACAGTGCTAACCACTGTGCCACCATGCTGCCCAAATTTCATATGTGATGCAAATGGGAACAGACAACCTCTTCTATTCCAGTAGTTTTATTTGGCCTGAGAGTTACAGCCAGCTCATGTGACAATAGTGAGCTAGGTAATATTGATTTTGTTCATTAATAATAATGGAATGCAGGTTGCTAACCTTTGGTCATATAACAAGGTGACACAGTGGTTAGCACTGCTGCCTCACAGGGCCAGGGACGCGGGTTCAATTCCAGCCCTGAGTGACTGTGGGGAGTTTGCACGTTCTTCCCGTGTCTGCGTGGGTTTCCTCCGGGTGCTCCGGACTCCTCCCACAGTCCAAAGATGTACAAGTTAGGTGGATCGGCCATTGTAAATTGCCCCTTATTGTCCCAAGATGTGTAGTTAGATGGATTAGCCATGAGAAATGGATTATGGGGGTATGGTGGGGTGGTGGGCCTGGGGTAAGATACTCGGTCAGAGTCGGTACAGAGCCGATGGGATGAATGACCTCCTTCTGCATTGTAGGGATTCTATACTCTTAATGTTTTCGCAGGAAGAAAATGACGGGCCCTATTTTACCATTTCGATTCTAAGTGGTGGGCAGACTTGAAACTGGGATGTTTCAGATCCGACTTTTAGACCCGTTCTCAGGCGCCCCCATACGCATTCTGCCTGCGAAAATATCAGCGAGTCCAAATCGTGCTGCAGAAGCCCGTGGGCGGGGCTTAACGCACCCGAAACTCTGCATGCGCAGAAAACAATGATTGAATGCTGACCCACTGCCACATCCTCCTGGACCAGATAATGCCTCCCCCTGGCCCTCACAGACATTGCTCCACCCCCACAGCATTACTGACCCCCTTATCCTCCCACCTCCCTGCCACTCAGATCAATCACAGGCCCCTCCCCCCCTTCTCCCCCACTGATCTCAGGCAGAGTGGCAGCTGACCCCCCTTCCCCCCCAAACCTCACCCCCACCCCACCCCCCCCACCCCCACCCCCCCCACCAATTTCTAGCAGAGAGCCATCGGATGCTATGCGCCTATCTCCTCATTAACTGGAGCGCCTGAATCAGGTTTTTATGGAGCACGTCTGTTTTGTGCCGATTCTGGATGGGTGAATACGGTGGTAAAGGTGGAAGTGCTGATAAGGTTGAGCATTCAGTCCATTAAGTCAATTTAAATGCACGCAAATGCATTTAAATGGCCGTCGTGCCCGTTTTGGGCGCGGTCCCGATCGCGGCCATTTTTGGGCCTTGGTAAAGGGGGAACCGGCACGGAGGCGAGCGCAGATCATGTTACTCGCCTCACACCTGACTTTACCAAGTTTTCGTGCCCGAAAACGGACGCAACGCGATGGCAAAATCGGGCCCGACGTTTCCACGTGACAATCATTTTTTCTTAAGATCTGCACATGTCTGGTGCGCTGCAGGCATTCTATCCACTGCACCACTTCTAAAGTATTGAATTGTTTTGGGTTTGGAAGTTTTCATGAAAACTCCTGGGGAGTTTGTAGCCTAGCTTGTTCAACCTATAGTCAGAAGCTCACATTGTTTTACCTTATACAGAAAGTGCCTGTCTTAATTGGATAGGGAGATCTACATACATTGTGGTGTTCATTCTGTCACTTGCCAAAGACAAATGTTGGCAAGACATATGTTGACATGAAAGGCAAGTACCTGTTGCTCGTATGGATGTCGCGACTGCAGACCCGACTGTGCCCATTGCTCTCCGATGTACACTAAAATTTCTGAATCTCACAGTATTGGCCGTCTCCAATATGTTTCCAAACTGATTATGATTGCACTTTGGACTGTAACCTCCTCACTTGATGCACTGTATTTGTTGTCTGCATACCTGAGGTATTCTCCTCTGCAAATTACGAATGATGCCATATGTTTCTCAGGAGCAAAGGATTCTTGTCCCACAACATTCCTAATTGGAAAGTACAAACTCCACTTTCATCCTTACAGGTTTGCATCATCTTATGGAACTTGCCCATTTTAGTATTTTGCTCATCAGTTATCCTTGTGAGATAAATTCAATTTTATTAGGGCCCCAATGAGGTTGGAATCATAAAGTGACTCAGCAGGGTTCGGGGTCAAGGTGTACCTCTTCACTGGAGTAGCCATTCTTTATCCACTCACTGAGCATCTTTCTTATCCTTACTCAGTACCCTACCATGTGTTAACTCAACAAACTCACTAATATTCTCTAAAATGTGTGTGTATATGTCAGAGAGTCAACTATTTTCCCACGTAGCCCAGCTGCCTATGTAGGCATATCGGTATCAACTTCCTCTTCCCATGTTTGTAAATGAATACATATGATCATATTTGCATAGCCCAGGAGCAGGAAAGCAGCCCACTTGATTAACACCACATCTATTGCCTTAAATATTCATTTCCTGCACCACCAACGCACAGTGGTAGTGTGTACTATTTCTACATTAGGTACTGCAGCAACTCACCAAGACTTCTTCGACTGCACTTTCTAAACCCTCAACCTCTATCACATAGAAGGACAACGGCAGCAGAGATGGGGGAACAGCTCCACCTGCAAGTTTCTCTCGCCACATACCATTGTGCCTTAGAATTATATCACTGTTCCCCAATCGCTGGATCAAAATCCTGGAATTCCCTTCCTTACAGCACGGTGGGTGTACCTCCACCACATGGACTGCAACAGTTCAAGAAGGCAGCTCATGACTGCCTTCCTAAGGGTAATTAGGGTGGGCAATGAATGCTGGCCTTGTCACTTATGCTCACATCCCAGACGTGAATGAAAAAAAAACTTCAGGACTTCCAAACCCTGTAGTATTTTACCTCTAATTATCTCTTTATGTTTTGGATTGTTCTCACATGTAATGGAGCCCTGTGTACACCTTACTCTGTTTATTAACACTCAAATACACACATTCTACAGCTGGAATAATACGCTTTGATAATTAGTAATTAGGCAATTATTCCCCTATTTAAAGAAGTATCCATTCTGATATTCATGTTCATTCACTGCAGCAATGTTTTTCCATGCTTATTTGCAAAGCATTGACGAAGTGGCCACTGTATTAACATTATGTCCAATTCTTTTGTTTACAGGAGGACCACAAACTTGGGAAGAGGAGGTAGAGTTGCCAACTCTGGTTGAGCATTTTCCTGGAGGTATTATTACTCCACCACCACACTACTGCCATTGATCACCTGGCAGGTTCATTCTCACACTGATTGCCTTCCTGTGCCCAGTGGAAAACAGATCCTTTAGGGGGCAGAAATCTTGCAGGCTTAGGGACCATTTTGGCTCCTGCTCCTGCACCGATCAGAGGTGTGCTGATAGGAGAATATCCAGGAGGCAGACAGTTAAGAGGCCACCTTCACATTCACCGCGCCATAAAGGGTGGTGGTAGGGTTTGCAACACTTGACAGGTGGCAGCCCCATTGGGACAGGTGAGCACTGTTGTGAGAAGTGGGAGACCACAAAGTCAGCACAAAATGGAGGCACCCTGAGAAACTGATCTAAGATTTGAAAATATAATCTTAGGACTGTCAATGTGAAGGGAAATCTCCTCACAGGGAAAGCAATTGTCCAGACTCCGTCCTTTGTAGTTATGCAGCTTACTAATAGGGCTAGTGAGATAATGTAGTCTAGCCCTCTGACCTGCCACTGGGCGGCCACCTTCTCAGTTGCTGCCAGCCTCCTGAATCAACTGAGGTCTGGTCCAACAGCAGGCGAATCCTGATGGTGCCTGCACCTTGATTCAAAGTGGGTTCAGAACTGATCCCAATTGGCTAACCACGGCTGCTGAGTAGATGGCTGCTGCTAGACTGCCTCTGGTAAGATCGCTTGTAGGGAAGGAACGCATTGGTGAGCTGATATTTGCACCAGGTTCCCAAACTTGCCTCCAGGGGATGGGAAAATTCTGCCCTTTACTACTGGAAAGGATGATTCACGACTCATTCCCTACCTCCAATATTTTTATAAATAATAAATAAGATTTCAAAGTAAATGAAATATATACATTTTTTTTAATGGCCCTAGCTTTTTGTTTTCAGAGTTGCTGGAAGCAGTGCCCAGGAAATCAATCTTTAGTTCCGAGTGACTGCAAGACAATTTTCTGGCAACCTTAAGAGGAAGTCATCACAGCTATGCTCAACTCGGCATTTGTGATATGGGTGAAAACAGTTGACTATCTGGACACACACACACACACACACACACACAAACATACACGGATTTATGTGTTCTCTCCATGGATGTTGACTGGCCTTCTAGGTGTTTCCAGTTTTATTTGTTTTTGTTCAGCTATCTGGCACTTTGCATTTTATTTGTAGTTTCCACATGTTCTCACATGTAAAGGAGCCCTGTCTGCACCTTTCTCTGTTCATCAACACTCAAATACACACATTCTGCAGCTGGAATGATACACTTTGGCAATTAGTCATTTGGCAATTATTCCCCTATTTAAAGAAGTTAACAGCACTCATCATGCAGGATTTTCTTCTTCATTGTTTGCTTAAGATAGAAATGTAAGTATCTATATGTAATGGCACTCTCCAAAGATTTCATCCTGATGGTTAAATCCAAGATGTGGAGATGCCGGTGTTGGACGAGGGTAAGCACAGTAAGAAGTCTCATAACACCAGGTTAAAGTCCAACAGGTTTATTTGGCAGCACAAGCTTTTGGAGCGCTGCTCCTTCATCAGGTGAGTGAGGACTTGTGTTCACAAACAGGGCACATACAGACACAAACTCAATTTACAAGATAATGGTTGGAATGCAACCATTCCAACCATTATCTTGTAAATTGAGTTTGTGTCTGTATATGCCCTGTTTGTGAACACAAGTCCTCACTCACCTGATGAAGGAGCAACGCTCCAAAAGCTTGTGCTGCCAAATAAACCTGTTGGACTTTAACCTGGTGTGGTTAAATCCAAGTCAGGGATGAAGGGAAATAAATCGAAAATTTCAGTACAGATTTACCAAATACCTGCTTAAAATGCCTTTACCTCCATTTCTCCTCGTTTTGTTTGACCAAGTACCTTTCTGTATTTGTCCTTGAAGGTAGGAAATCTGCCTTCCTGACCTGGTCTGGACTCCAGACCCACAGCAATGTGGTTGACTCTTAATTGGCCCCCTGAAATGGCCTAGCAAGTCACTTAACGCAGGGACAAATAAGGATGGGCAATAACTGCTGACCTAGCCAGTGACGTCCACATTCCACAAATGAATAATTAAAATACTTTGCCTGCCGTTCTTTTCTGACCATTTCCTCTCTCAATTCTTCATCTCCAACTAACCTGGCTTTCTTTTCCTACTGCTGAACTGCCTTTTCCATTACCCACGATTCTTAGGGGTCTCATCACCCTGATAAATCTGTCTCCCTTCTTCTCTCACCATGATTCTTTATTTCTCTGTCAGCAACAGTAGGTTGAAAGAGTGCAGAGAAGGTTCACAAGGATGTTGCCGGGACTTGAGAAGCTGAGTTACAGAGAGAGATTGACTAGGTTGGGACTTTATTCCCTGGAGTGTAGAAGATTGAGGGGAGATTTGATAGAGGTGTATAAGATTTTGATGGGTATAGATAGAGTGAATACAAGCAGGCTTTTTCCGCTGAGGCTAGGGGAAAAAAAAACCAGAGGGCATGGGTTAAGGGTGAAAGGAGAAAAGTTTAAAGGGAATATTAGGGGGGGCTTCTTCACGCAGAGAGTGGTGGGAGTGTGGAATGAGCTGTCGGATAAAGTGGTAAATGCGGGGTCACTTTTAACATTTAAGAAAAACGTGGACGGGTTCATGGATGAGAGGGGTGTGGAGGGATATGGTCCAAGTGCAGGTCAGTGGGACTAGGCAAAAAATGGTTCAGCACAGACAAGAAGGGCCAAAAGGCCTGTTTCTGAACTGTAATTTTCTACGGTTCTATGGTTCTCAGACTCAAAAGGGCCAATTTTCCTCTGGACCCGTGCCTAGCCTTGGTCAGAAAGATTTACAATTTCAGGTCACTTGCATAGCTGAGATGCTTCCTTGATGGAGGCCAGCTTTCAGCAAGGTTGTAACCCCCCAGAAGAAAAGGAGAAAGATCCACCACTGCTGCAGATTAGAGAGGCCAATGTTTGGGACCTTACTGGGTGCTGTTCAGAAGCAACAGCAAAAAATTCTGTGCTAATCCCTGGTCCACTGCCAGTGAGAAAGAAAAAATGACTTGTTTTGTGGCTCAGGTGTGATTGCTGCTTGTCCTCTCTAATCATTCACTTCAGTTATGAGTATAGATTGGGAAGTTGGGACTGTTCTCCTTGGAGAGAAGAAAGCACACAGGAGATTTGATAGAGATGCTCAAAACCATGAGGGGGGAGGACGGAGCAGACAGGAAAAAAACTGTTTCTGCCTAAAAAAGGATCAGAAACGAGAGGGCACAGATTTAAAGTGACTTGCAAAAGAAACAAATGTGATGTGAGAAAAAAATCACACAATGAGTGATTCGGGTCTGAAATTCACTGCCCATAAGTGAGGAGGAGGCTGGTCCAATCGAGGCATTTGAGAGGACATTAGATGAGTACTTGAATAGAAACAATGTGCAGGGTTACAGGGAAAAGGCAGGGGATTCGCACTAAGTTATTATAAATGTTTGGAGGACCAGTGTAGACTGGATCGGCCAAATGGCCTCTTCCTGCACTGTAACAATTCTGTAATTCTGTAATCATACAGAAAAGTGCGACGTGTAGGACCTTGGCCCGTGCTTTGGCACAACACAAGATAGATGTCCTTTCGGAAAATGTGCCAACCTGCCTCATTTAGATGGCAAATTAGGTATGTACTTATTGTGAGACCAGCAACCCAATCACACAGAGCAGTGGCAGGGTAGCACAGTGGTTAGCACTGCTGCTTCACAGCTCCAGAGACCTGGGTTCGATTCCCGGCTTGGGCCACTGTCTGTGTGGAGTTTGCACATTCTCCTCGTGTCTGTGTGGGTTTCCTCCGGGTGCTCCGGTTTCCTCCCACAGTCCAAAGATGTGCGGGTTAAGTTGATTGGCCATGCTAAAAAAAAATTGCCCTTAGTGTCCTGAGATGTGTAGGTTAGAGGGATTAGTGGATAAATATGTAGGGATATGGGGGTAGGGCCTGGGTGGGATTGTGGTCGGTGCAGACTCGATGGGCCGAATGGCCTCTTTCTGTACTGTAGGGTTTCTATGATTTCTATGAGTAACTCCAATCACACAGAGCAATAACTTCAATCACACAGAGCACTAACTCCAATCACACAGAACAATAGCTTCAATCACACAGAGCAGTAACTTCAATCACACAGAGCAGTAACTCCCATCACACAGAGCAGAAACTCCAATCACACAGAGCAGTAACTCCAATCACACAGAGCAGTAACTCCAATCACACAGAGCAGTAATTCCAATCACACAGAGCAGTAACTCCAATCACACAGAGCAGTAATTCCAATCACACAGAGCAGTAACTCCAATCACACAGAGCGGTAACTCCAATCACACAGAGCAATAACTCCAATCACACAGAGCAGTAACTCCAATCACACAGAGCAGTAACTCCATTGTCACAGAGCAGTAATCCAATCACACAGAGCAGTGATGCGCTACTCAAACACGAGGCCTGAAGCTCAGTAAATGAAAGGCTTTTATTTACTGTAATGAAGCTACCAGAACTTATATACACTATCCCAGACTGAAGGGGTCCCGGCCAGAGCAGGGACTCTTATACCTCTCCCAGGAGGCAGAGCCCGACTGGGATGTGCCACAACACTGCAGTACAAAGGTGTAACAACCCCACCCTAACCCAACAGCAACAATAGCACAACCCAACAGTAACATATGTACATCCTTGTAGTACTGGCCAGACCGTGGCTCAGTACTATCCAGTGGGAACCAACAATGGTTCACCACATTCACCCCTCCTTTGAGAACAAAGGCCGGCGGGGTACAAAAAACAGAATAACGTGTCAGCAGTCTATAAGTTCAGACGGTCAGGGGGACCGCACCGTCGTTGTGACCTCCTCAATACCGGCGGTGACACCGGAGTAGGCACTAGCGGTGGCGTTCTCCCCAAGGCGGCGTCCAGCTGTTCTTCCACGGACTCACAGGCCGGTTGACCCTGAGGTGACGGTAGTCCATGGGATCCTGACACGCCCTGCGGTGGCGACCATCTTCTGGGCTCAGGCAAGCTGTACATGGGAGTAAAATGGTTAAGCAATGGTCCCGATGCTGCCCGCGCTGTGTCCGGTGAAGAAACAAGAGATAAAGGGTTTGTTACTGGGGGTATGGGAGCGACAGGGGTTGCTACGTCCCCTGCTGGCGCCAGGTCTCGGATCGAGACCGTGTCCTCTCGCCCGTCAGGGTATGCCACATAGGCATACTGAGGGTTGGCGTGGAGGAGATGGACCTGTTCGACCAACGGGTCGGACTTGCGGGCCCTTACATGTCGCCGCAGGAGGACGGGTCCTGAGTACGTCAACCAAGACGGTAATGAGGTCCCCGAGGAAGACTTCCGAGGGAATGAGAACATCCTCTCGTGGGGAGTAGCGTTGGTTGCCGTACACAGGAGTGAGCGAATAGAATGGAGCGCATCAGGGAGCACCTCCTGCCAACGGGAGACTGGAAGACCTTTTGACTTCAACGCCAGTAAGACAGCCTTCCAGACTGTAGCATTCTCGCGTTCCACCTGTCCATTACCCCTAGGATTGTAACTCGTGGTCCTACTAGAGGCAATCCCGTAGGAGAGCAGGAATTGCCTCAAGTCATCGCTCATGAACGACGAGCCCCTGTCGTTATGGATGTAGCCGGGGTACCCGAACAGGATAAAGAGATCACGGAATGCCTTGATAACCGTGGCAGCGGATGTATCAGAGCAGGGAACAACAAAAGGGAACCGAGAGTACTCGTCAATGATATTGAGGAAGTACACATTCCGATCTGTTGAGGGAAGGGGGCCCTTAAAATCGACACTCAGTCTCTCGAAGGGACGAGTGGCCTTGACTAAATGTGCCCGGTCAGGTCGGTAAAAGTGCGGTTTGCATTCCGCGCAAACCCGACAGCTCCTTGTTACTGACCTGACGTCCTCCACCGAGTAAGGCAGGTTGCGGGCTTTTATAAAGTGGTAAAGCCGAGTGACCCCAGGATGGCACAGGTCATTATGGAGGGCGTGCAAACGGTCCTCCTGTATACTAGCGCATGTTCCACGCGAGAGGGCATCCGAGGGCTCATTGAGTTTCCCTGGACGGTACATGATGTCGTAGTTATAGGTGGAGAGTTCAATTCTCCACCGCAAGATCTTGTCATTCTTGATCTTGCCCCTCTGCGTGTTGTTAAACATGAACGCCACAGACCGCTGGTCTGTGATCAGGGTGAACCGTTTTTCCACCAAGTAATGGCGCCAGTGCCTGACGGCCTCCACAATGGCCTGGGCCTCCTTTTCCACTGCTGAATGCCGAATTTCGGGGCCTTGGAGGGTGCGGGAAAAAAATGCGACGCGCCTGCCCGCCTAGTTAAGTGTGGCGGCCAGGGCGAAATCAGATGCATCGCTCTCCACCTGAAAGGGGATGGACTCATCAACAGCATGCATCGTGGCTTTCGCGATGTCGGCTTTCAATTTATCGAAGGCCAATCGGGCCTCTGGCGTTAAGGGAAAAGTCGTGGACTTAATGAGCGGACGGGCTTTATCCGCGTAGTTGGGAACCCACTGCGCATAATAAGAGAAGACGCCTAAGCATCTTCCTAGTGCTTTTGCACTAGCAGGTAAGGGAAGTTCAGAAAGGGGGCGCATACGGTCTGGATCAGGGCCAATGACCCCGTTTTCCACCACGTATCCTAGGGTGGCTAAACGGCGCGTACGAAACACACACTTCTCCCTGTTGTAGGTCAGGTTCAGGCGAGATGCAGTGCGTAGGAAATTCAGGAGATTTGTGTCGTGGTCCTGCTGGTCATGGCCGCAGATGGTGACGTTATCCAGGTACGGGAAGGTAGCCCGCAGCCCGTTCTGGTCCACCATTCGGTCCATAGCACGCTGGAAGACCGAGACCCCACTGGTGACACCAAAGGGAACCCTGAGAAAGTGATACAAGTGACCATCCACCTCAAAAGCCGTGTATTGTTGGTCCTCTGGGCGAATGGGGAGTTGGTGGTAGGCAGACTTGAGGTCTATGGTGGAGAACACCCGATACTGCGCAATCTGATTGACCATGTCAGATATGCGCGGGAGGGGATACGCATCCAGCTGCGTGTATCGGTTAATGGTCTGACTGTAGTCAATGACCATCCAGGGTTTGTTCCCGCTCTAGACCACCACGACCTGCGCTCTCCACGGACTAGCACTGGGTTGTATGATCCTTTCTTTGAGGAGCCGCTGAACCTCAGATCTAATGAAGATCCGATCCTCAGCGCTGTAACACCTACTTTTAGTCGCGATGGGCTTGCAGCCTGGCACAAGATTCTGGAACAAGGAGGGTGTGGTGATCTTCAGCATCGAGAGGCTGCAGGCAATTTGGAGGCTGCTGCTGTTTTCCCACTGCCAGTGAAGGGAGTGGCCCACCGTACTGTAGGATTACACTCCTCAAGTGGACCATGAAGTTTAGTCCGAGAAGTATTGGCGCGCAAAGATACGGCAACACAAGGAGCTTGAAACGCTCGTAAACTGTGCCTTGCACCTTCAAGGTTACCACGCAACTCCCTAGCACGGCAACAGACCGGGACCTTGATGCCATAGAGATTGTCTGTTTGGCAGGTTGAATCTGGAGTCCACACCGCTTCACAGTGTCTGGGTGGATAAAGCTCTCAGTGCTCCCGCTGTCAAACAGACAATAAATCACGTGGTCATTTACCTGGATATTCATCATAGATTTGTCAAGTCTATGAGGCTTGGCCTGGTCCAGGATGATCGACGCCACCGTTGGTTCATGAGCGCCACTGCAGGCAGCTGAAATCGATGAGGAGGACCCCTGCTGGTCGTTCGTGGTCAGTGTCGACCAACATGGCCGCTCCCATGAGTCGCACGTGGGTGAGGGCGCCAAACTCAGCGGCCCCTGGTGGTCTTACTCCTCTGACTCTGTCGACCGTAATGGTGTTGTCCTGGTCTCGCACGTGGACGAACTTCGACGACGAAGACCCGAGCTCTGAAGAATCGCAGGCCGCACTGCCGTTCCTGGGTTTAGATCGGCACACTTTTGAATAATGCCCTTTTTTACCACATGCGGTGCACAACACAGCTTTAGCGGGACACCGTTGCCAAGTATGCTTCGCTCCTCCACAGAAATAGCACCGCGGGCCGCCCGGGGCTGCTGCCGTCATCTGGCCCGAGTGTGAGCACGCCATTAGGCAGCATTTCGAACCCGAGGGACGAGGAGGGATTAGCGACTGCTCCTGCCACGTTGTCTCCACATGGTCCTCCGGATATAATACTAAGCTTTTGGAGGCCGTCTCGAGCATCACTGCTAACTCGATGGCCTGGGTAAGGTTAAGGTTACCCTTCTCCAACAGTTTAAGTCGAATGTACGACGATCCGACCCCGGCCACAAACGCATCTCGGGCAAGGTCGTACATGCTCTGCTCAGCCGACACAGCTTTGCAGTTACAGTCCCTGGCTAGCTGTAGGAGCTCGTTCGCATATTCCTCCATCGTTTCGCCAGACTGCCGTTGTCGAGTGGCTAGGAGGTAACGAGCGTGTATCTCATTAGGTGGTTTGGTATAGCGCTTCTTTAGAAGCTCAAGGGCCTTAGGATAATTAGTGGCCGCACGGATCGCGAGGTAGACAGTGTCGCTTACCCTCGCATGGAGGACCCGGAGTCTGTCATCATCTGTGGTGACCGCTGTGGAGGCTGCCAGGTAGTCTTCGAAACACTTCAGCCAGTGGTCGAAGGTGTTAGAAGCGCCCACCGCACGTGGATCTAGCGTAAGGCGTTCCGGCTTCAGAATTTGCTCCATACTCTCTCTCTTTTTTTTTCTCGACGAGAGTTTAACGACAGTAAATAAAATTGATACGCTACTCAAACACGAGGCCTGAAGCTCAGTAAATGAAAGGCTTTTATTTACTGTTAACGAAGCTACCAGACTGAAGGGGTCCCGGCCAGAGCAGGGACTCTTATACCTCTCCCAGGAGGCGGAGCCCGACTGGGATGTGCCACAACACTACAGTACAAAGGTGTAACAACCCCACCCTAACCCCAACAGCAACAATAGCACAACCCAACAGTAACATATGTACATCCTTGTACTCCTGGCCAGCCCCTGGCTCAGCACTATCCAGTGGGAACCAACGATGGTTCACCACAAGCAGTAACTCCAATCGCACAGAGCAGTAATTCCAATCACACAGAACAGTAACGCCAATCACACAGAGCAGTAACTCCAATCACACAGAGCAGTAACTCCAATCACACAGAGCAGTAACTCCAATCACACAGCAGTAACTCCAATCACAAAGAGCAGAAACTCGAATCACACAGAGCAGTAACTCCAATCACAAAGAGCAGAAACTCCCATCACACAGAGCAGTAACTCCAATCACACAGAGCAGAAACTCCAATCACACAGAGCAGTAACTCCCATCACACAGAGCAGTAACTCCAATCACACAGAGCAGTAACTCCAATCACACAGAGCAGAAACTCCCATCACACAGAGCAGTAACTCCCATCACACAGAGCAGTAACTCCAATCACACAGACCAATAACTCCAATCACACAGAGCAGTAACCCCAATCGCACAGAGCAGTAACTCCAATCACACAGAGCAGTAACTCCAATCACACAGAGCAGTAACTCCAATCACACAGAGCAGTAACTCCAATCACACAGACCAATAACTCCAATCACACAGAGCAATAACCCCAATCACACAGAGCAGTAACTCCAATCACACAGAGCAGTAACTCCAATCACACAGAGCAGCAAATAAAAGCCTTTATTTCCAGAGCATCAAGCCTCGTGTGTGATAACGCGCATCAATTTTATTTGCTGTAAATAAACTCTCGTCGAAGAAAAAAAAAAGAGAGTATGGAGCAGATACTGAAGCCTGAACGCCTTACGCTAGATCCACGTGCGGTGGGCGCCTCTAACACCTTCGACCACTGTTTGAAATGTTTTGAGGACTACCTGGCAGCCTCCGCAGCGGTCACCACAGATGATGACAGACTCCGGGTCCTCCATGCGAGGGTAAGCGATACCGTCTACCTCGCGATCCCTGCGGCCACCGACTACACAAAGGCCCTCGAGCTTCTTAAGAAGCGTTATATTAAACCGCCCAATGAAATACACGCTCGTTACCTCTTAGCCACTCGACGACGGCAGTCCGGCGAAACGATGGAGGAATACGCGAACGAGCTCCTACAGCTAGCCAGGGGCTGTAACTGCAAAGCAGTGTCGGCAGAGCAGAATATGAACGACCTCGCTCGAGATGCGTTTGTGGCGGGAGTCAGATCATCGTACATCCGACTCAAACGACTGGAGAAAGGTAACCTTGACCTCACCCAGGCAATAGAACTAGCGGAGATGCTGGAGACGGCCTCCAAAAGCCTAGTATTGTATCCTGAAGACCGCGTGGAGATAACATGGCAGGAGCAGTCGCCAATCCCTCCTCGTCCCTCGGGTTCGAAATGCTGCGTAATGGCGTGCTCACACTCGGGCGAGACGACGGCAGCAGCTCCGGGCGGCCCGCAGTGTTACTTCTGTGGGGGAGCGAAGCATACTCGGCAACGGTGTCCCGCTAAAGCTGTGTTGTGCTCCGCCTGCGGGAAGAAGGGGAACTATTCGAAAGTGTGCCGATCTAAATCTGCTTCTCGGAACAGCAGTGCGGCCTGCGATTCCTCAGAGCCCGGTTCTTCGTCGTCGACATTGTCGAGGGTTTCGTCCACGTGTGAGGCCAGGACGACGCCATTACGGTCGACGGAGTCGGAGATGTGTGACCACCAGGGGTCGCTGAGTTTGGCGCCATCACCCACGTGCGAACTATGGGAGCGGCCATGTTGATCGGCACCGACCGTGAACGACCAGCAGGGGTCATCCTCGTCGATTTCAGCTGCCTGCAGTGGCGCTCATGAACCAACGGTGGCGTCGATCATCCTGGACCAGGCCAAGCCTCATAGACTTGACAAGTCTATGATGGACATTCAGGTAAACGACCACTTGATTTATTGTCTGTTTGACAGCGGGAGCACTGAGAGTTTTATCCACCCAGACGCTGTGAAGTGGTGTGGACTCCGGATTCAACCTGTCAAACAGACAATTTCTATGGCATCGAGGTCCCGGTCTGTCACCGTGCTAGGGAGTTGCGTGGTAACTTTAATGGTGCAAGGCACAGTTTACGAGCGTTTCAAGCTCCTGGTGTTGCCGCACCTTTGCGCGCCAATACTTCTCGGACTAAACTTCATGGTCCACCTGAGGAGTGTAACCCTACAGTACGGTGGGCCACTCCCTTCGCTTTCAGTGGGAGAACAGCAGCCTCCAAATTGCCCAACGCGCCCCGCCTGTAGCCTCTCGACGCTGAAGATCACCACACCCTCCCTGTTCCAGAATCTTGTGCCAGGCTGCAAGCCCATCGCGACTAAGAGTAGGCGTTACAGCGCTGAGGATCGGGTCTTCATTCGATCTGAAGTTCAGCGGCTCCTCAAGGAAAGGATCATACAACCTAGCGCTAGTCCGTGGAGAGCGCACGTCATGGTGGTCAAGAGTGGGAACAAACCCCGGATGGTCATTGACTATAGTCAGACCATTAATAGATACACGCAGCTGGATGCGTATCCCCTCCCGCGCATATCTGACATGGTCAACCAGATTGCGCAGTACCGGGTGTTCTCCACCATTGACCTCAAGTCTGCCTACCACCAACTCCCCATTCGCCCAGAGGACCAACAATACACGGCTTTTGAGGCGGATGGTCGCTTGTATCACTTTCTCAGGGTTCCCTTTGGTGTCACCAATGGGGTCTCGGTCTTCCAGCATGCTATGGACCGAATGGTGGACCAGAACGGGCTGCGGGCTACCTTCCCGTACCTGGATAACGTCACCATCTGCGGCCATGACCAGCAGGACCACGACACAAATCTCCTGAATTTCCTACGCACTGCATCTCGCCTGAACCTGACCTACAACAGGGAGAAGTGTGTGTTTCGTACGCGCCGTTTAGCCATCCTCGGATACGTGGTGGAAAATGGGGTCATTGGCCCTGATCCAGACCGTATGCGCCCCCTCTCTGAACTTCCCCTGCCCACTAGTGCAAAAGCATTGAGAAGATGCTTAGGCTTCTTCTCTTATTATGCGCAGTGGGTTCCCAATTACACGGACAAAGCCCGTCTGCTCATTAAGTCCACTTCTTTTCCCCTAACACCAGAGGCCCGATTGGCCTTTGATAAATTAAAAGCCGACATCGCGAAAGCTACGATGCATGCTGTTGATGAGTCCATCCCCTTTCAGGTGGAGAGCGATGCATCTGATTTCGCCCTGGCCACCACACTTAACCAGGCGGGCAGGCCCGTCGCCTTTTTTTCCCGCACCCTCCAAGGCCCCGAAATTCGACATTCAGTGGTGGAAAACGAGGCCCAGGCCATTGTGGAGGCCGTCAGGCACTGGCGCCATTACTTGGCGGGAAAACGGTTCACCCTGATCACGGACCAGCGGTCCGTGGCGTTCATGTTTAATAACACGCTGAGGGGCAAGATCAAGAACGACAAGATCTTGCGGTGGAGAATTGAACTCTCCACCTATAACTATGACATCATGTATCGTCCAGGGAAACTCAATGAGCACTCGGATGCCCTCTCGCGTGGAACATGCGCCAGTATACAGGAGGACCGTTTGCAGGCTCTCCATAATGACCTATGCCATCCTGGGGTCACTCGGCTCTACCACTTTATAAAAGCCCACAATCTGCCCTACTTGGTGGAGGACGTCAGGTCCATAACAAGAAGCTGTCGGGTATGCGCGGAATGCAAACCGCACTTTTACCGACCTGACCGGGCACAATTAGTCAAGGCCACTCGTCCCTTCGAGAGACTGAGTGTCGATTTTAAGGGCCCCCTTCCCTCAACAGATCGGAATGTGTACTTCCTCAACAACATTGACGAGTACTCTCGATTCCCTTTTGTTATTCCCTGCTCTGATACATCCGCTGCCACGGTTATCAAGGCATTCGTGATCTTTTCACCCTGTTCGGGTACCCCAGCTACATTCACAGCGACAGGGGCTCGTCGTTCATGAGCGATGACTTGAGGCAATAACTGCTCTCATACGGGATTGCCTCTAGTAGAACCACGAGCTACAACCCGAGGAGTAACGGACAGGTGGAACGTGAGAATGCTACAGTCTGGAAGGCTGTCTTACTGGCGTTGAAGTCAAAAAGCCTTCCAGTCTCCCGTTGGCAAGAGGTGCTCCCTGATGCGCTCCATTCCATACGCTCACTCCTGTGTACGGCAACCAACGCTACTCCCCATGAGAGGATGTTTTCATTCCCTCAGAAGTCTTCCTCTGGGACCTCATTACCGTCTTGGTTGACGTACTCAGGACCTGTCCTCCTGCGGTGACATGTAAGGGCCCGCAAGTCCGACCCGTTGGTCGAACAGGTCCATCTCCTCCACGCCAATCCTCAGTATGCCTATGTGGCATACCCTGACGGGCAAGAGGACACGGTCTCGATCCGAGACCTGGCGCCAGCAGGGGACGTGGAAACCCCTGTCGCTCCCATACCCCCTGTTACAAACCCCATAACTCTTGTTTCCCCTCCGGACACGGCGCGGGCAGCATCGGGACCATTACTTAACCCTTTTACTCCCGTGTACAGCTTGCCTGAGTCCAGAGGATGGTCGCCACTTCAGGGCGTGTCGGAACTCCATGGATTACCATCACCTCAGGGTCAACCGGCCCGTGAGACTGTGGAGGAACAGTTGGACATCGCCTTGGGGAGAACGCCACCGCGAGTGCCTACTCCGGTGTCATCGCCGGTGTTGAGGAGGTCACAACGATGGTGCGATCCCCCTGACCGTCTGAACTTATAGACTGATGACAAATTATTCTGTTTTTTTGTACCCCGCCGGCCTTTGTCTTCAAAGGAGGGGTGAATGTGGTGAACCATCGTTGGTTCCCACTGGATAGTACTGAGCCAGGGTCTGGCCAGTACTACAAGTATGTACATATGTTGCTGTTGGGGTTAGGGATGGGTTGTTCTACTTGTTGCTGTTGGGGTTAGGGTGGGCCGTTACACCTTGTATTATAGTTATTGTGGTACATCCCAGTCGGGCTCCGCCTCCTGGGAGAGGTATAAAGGTCTCTGCTCTGTCTGGGATCCCTCAGTCTGGGATCGTGTATATAATTAGTAGCTGCCTTGTTACAGCAAATAAAAGCCTTTATTTCCTGAGCATCAAGCCTCGTGTGTGATAACGCGCATCACCCACTCCCTATCATCCTGGTGTGCTCCATGTGCCAATCCAATAACCGCTTAAATTTTCCTAAAGTGTCTGACTCCACTATCACTGCAGGCAGTCCATTCCACACCCCAACCACTCTCTGCGTAAAGAACCTACCTCTGATATCCTTCCTGTATCTCCCACCACGAACCCTATAGTTATGCCCCCTTGTAATAGCTCCATCCACCCGAGGAAATAGTCTTTGAACGTTCACTCTATCTGTCCCCTTCATCATTTTATAAACATCTATTAAGTCTCCCCTCAGCCTCCTCCGCTCCAGAGAGAACAGCCCTAGCTCCCTCAACCTTTCCTCATAAGATCTACCCTCCAAACCAGGCAGCATCCTGGTAAATCTCCTCTGCACTCTTTCCAGCGCTTCCACATCCTTCTTATAGTGAGGTGACCAGAACTGCACACAATATTCCAAATGTGGTCTCACCAAGGTCCTGTACAGTTGCAGCATAACCCCACGGCAATTAAACTCCAAACCCCTGTTAATAAAAGCTAACACAATATAGGCCTTCTTCACAGTTCTATCCACTTGAGTGGCAACCTTTAGAGATCTGTGGATATGAACCCCAAGATCTCTCTGTCCCTCCACAGTCTTCAGAACCCTACCTTTGACCCTGTAATCCACATTTAAATTAGTCCTACCAAAATGAATCACCTCACATTTATCAGGGTTAAACTCCATTTGCCATTTTTCAGCCCAGCTTTGCATCCTATCTATGTCTCTTTGCAGCCTACAACAGCCCTCCACCTCATCCACTACTCCACCAATCTTGGTGTCATCAGCAAATTTACTGATCCACCCTTCAGCACCCTCCTCTAAGTCATTAATAAAAATCACAAAGAGCAGAGGACCAAGCACTGATCCCTGCGGCACTCCGCTAGCAACCTGCCTCCAATCCGAAAATTTTCCATCCACCACCACCCTCTGTCTTTGATCAGATAGCCAGTTACCTATCCAATCAGCCAACTTTCCCTCTATCCCACACCTCCTTACTTTCATCATAAGCCGACCATGGGGGACCTTATCAAACGCCTTACTAAAATCCATGTATATGACATCAACTGCCCTACCTTCATCAACACACTTAGTTACCTCCTCAAAAAATTCAATCAAATTTGTGAGGCACGACTTGCCCTTCACGAATCCGTGCTGACTATCCCGGATTAATCCGCATCTTTCTAAATGGTCATAAATCCCATCTCTGAGGACCTTTTCCATCAATTTACCAACCACCGAAGTAAGACTAACAGGTCTATAATTACCAGGGTCATTTCTATTCCCTTTCTTAAACAGAGGAACAACATTCGCTATTCTCCAGTCTTCTGGCACCATCCCCGTGTACAGCGAGGACCCAAAGATCAAAGCCAAAGGCTCTGCAATCTCATCCTTTGCCTCCCAAAGAATCCTAGGATACATTTCATCAGGCCCAGGGGACTTATCGACCTTCAGTTTCTTCAAAACTGCCAGGACATCCTCCCTCCGAACATCTATTTCCTCCAGCCTATTAGCCTGTAACACCTTCTCTTCCTCAAAAACATGGCCCCTCTCCTTGGTGAACACTGAAGAAAAGTATTCATTCATCACCTCGCCTATCTCTACTGACTCCATACACAAGTTCCCACTACTGTCCTTGACCGGCCCTAACGTCACCCTGGTCATTCTTTTATTCCTCACATAAAAGTAAAAAGCCTTGGGGTTTTCCTTGATCTGACCCGCCAGGGTCTTCTCGTGTCCCCTCCTAGCTCTCCTAAGCCCCTTTTTCAGCTCATTCCTTGCTAACTTGTAACCCTCAATCGAGCCATCTGAACCTTGTTTCCTCATCCCTACATAAGCTTCCCTCTTCCTTTTCACAAGACATTCCACCTCTTTCGTGAACCATGGTTCCCTCACTCGGCCATTTCCTCCCTGCCTGACAGGGACATACCTATCAAGGTCATCCAGTATTTGTTCCTTGAAAAAGTTCCACTTTTCATTATTTCCTTTCTCTGACAGTTTCAGTTCCCAACTTATGCCCCCTAATTCTTGCCTAATCGCATCATAATTACCTCTCCCCCAATTGTAAACCTTGCCCTGCCGTACGGCCCTATCCCTCTCCATTGCAATAACAAAAGACACCGAATTGTGGTCACTATCTCCAAAGTGCTCTCCCACAACCAAATCTAACACTTGGCCCGGCTCATTTCCCAGTACCAAATCCAATGTGGCCTCACCTCTTGTCGGCCTATCCACATATTGTGTCAGGAAACCCTCCTGCACACTGTGCACAAAAACTGCCCCATCCGAACTATTTGACCTACAAAGGCTCCAATCAATATTTGGAAAGTTAAAGTCCCCCATGACAACTACCCTGTGACCCCCACACATATCCATAATCTGCTTAGCAATTTCTTCCTCCACATCTCTATGACTATTTGGGGGCCTATAGTAAACTCCTAACAACGTGACCGCTCCTTTCCTATTTCTAACCTCAGCCCATATTACCTCAGTGTGCAGATCCCCCTCGAAGTGCCTTTCCGCAGCCGTTAAACTATCCTTGATTAACAATGCCACTCCTCCAACTCTTTTACCAGCTTCCCTACACTTAGTGAAACATCTATACCCCGGAACGTCCAACAACCATTCCTGTCCTTGTTCTACCCACGTCTCCGTAATGACCACAACATCGTAGTCCCAAGTACCAATCCACGCCCCAAGTTCATCTACCTTGTTCCAGATGCTCCTTGCATTGAAGTAGACACACTTCAACCCACCTTCCTGTCTACCGGTACCCACCCTTGACCCTGATATCTTCCCCAATACCTCACCACCCTCACTGACTTCTGGACTACAACTCCTTTTCCCACTCCCCTGACAAATTAGTTTAAACTCCCCTGAAGAGCCGTAACAAATTTCCCTCCTAGGATATTGGTGCCCCTCTGGTTCAGGTGCACCCCGTCCTGTTTGTACAGGTCCCACCTTCCCCAGAATGTGTTCCAATTATCCACGTATCTGAAACCCTCCCTCCTACACCATCCCTGCAACCACATGTTTAACTGCACTCTCTCCCTGTTCCTCAACTCGCTATCACGTGGCACCGGCAACGTACCAGAGATGACCACATGTTTTGTCTTGGCTCTCAGCTTCCAGCCCAGCTCCAGAAATTCCTGCTTTAAATCCCCGTCCCTTCGCTTACCTATGTCATTGGTACCAATGTGTACCACGACTTGTGACTGTTTCCCCTCCCCCTTCAGAATCCGGAAAACACGGTCTGAGACGTCACGGACCTTGGCATCCGGGAGGCAACATACCATCCGTGAGTCTCTTTTGCTGCCACAGAACCTCCTATCTATCCCTCTAACTAACGAGTCCCCAATAACTATTGCCCTCCCGCTCTGCCCCTTACTCTCCCGAGCCACAGAGACAGGCACAGTGCTGGAGATCCTCTCACTGCGGCTCACCACTGTAATGTCATCCCCCTCAACCGTATCCAAAGCGGAATACTTGTTGCTAAGGGGAACGACCACCGGGGATCCCTGCACGGACTGCTTCCTCCCAGCCCCTCTCACCGTCACCCATCTGTTTTCATTCCTCGGAGTAACTCTCTTCTTAAAGCTTGTGTCTATGGCCATCTCTGCGTCCCTAATGATCCTAAGTTCATCCAACTCCAGCTCCAGTTCCCTAACACGGTTTTGGAGGAGCTGCAGATGGGTGCACTTCCCACAGGTGTAATCAGCAGGGACACTGTCTTCGTCCCTCACCTCAAACATAGTGCAAGAGGAACATAGCACTGCCTGCACACCCATCCCCTCTAGATACCTTGCCAGTACCAGGTAGAAAGTGCAGAAATGAATTTAAACTCACCTCTGCTCGCCCTTACTGCCTAAGCCCTGTGAGCCAAAGCCTTAGGTTGGCTAAGGCTACTGGGGAGAATTTAAACTAGATAGGTTGGGGGGAGGGGAGCTAGAAGAGTTGACTAGGATCAAGGAACTAATTGATGGGGGGGAGGATGCAGGGGTAAGGGGAATTACAAAATTAATGGTAGAGGAGAGGGTGCAAGTGAATGAAGGCAGTAATTTAGATAAGGGAGTAGAGGGAGAGGGTGTTCGCGACTCATCAAAGCGGGTCCAGATAAAAGCTGGAATAAGGACACTTTGCCTGAATGCACGAAGCATTCGGAACAAGGTAAATGAGTTGATGGTGCAAATCAGCACAAGTGGGTACGATCTAGTGGCCATTACAGAAACGTGGCTGAAAGGTGACCAGGACTGGGAGATGAATATCCAGGGGTATCAGGCGTTTAGGAAGAATAGACAGGAAGGAAAAGGTGGTGGGGTCGCGCTATTAATAAGAGATAATATCAGGGTAGTACTGAGGGATGACATAGGCTCTGAGGAACAAAACGTGGAATCATTATGGGTAGAGATGAGGAGTAGTAGAGGGAGAAAGACACTAGTAGGTGTGGTATATAGGCCCCCAAATAATAATGTTGAGGTAGGGAGGGCTATAAACAAGCAGATAAGGGATGCGTGTAAAAACGGAACGGCAATAATCATGGGGGACTTCAACATGCACATTGACTGGCAGACTCAAGTCGGTAAGGGTGGAATGGAGGAAGAGTTCTTAGAATGCTGTCGGGATAGTTTCCTTGAACAGCATGTTACGGAACCGACGAGGGAACGAGCTATTTTGGATTTGGCATTGTGTAACGAGGTAGGTAGAATTAAGGATCTTATTGTGAAGGACCCTCTTGGGTCTAGTGACCACAATATGGTCGAATTTCTGATTCAGATGGAAGAGGAGAAAGTTTGGTCCCAAACCAGTGTCCTCTGTTTGAACAGAGGGAAATATGATAGGATGAGGGATGAATTGGCTAAGGTAGACTGGGAGAGCAGGCTGGCAGGTAGGATAGCTGAGGAACAGTGGAGGATTTTTAAGGAGATCCTTTTCAGTTCTCAGCAAAAATATATTCCAGCAAAAAACAAGGATTGTAAGAAAAGGGAGAACCAGCCGTGGATAACGAAGGAAATAAAGGAAAGTATTAAAATAAAAACAGCTGCGTACAGAGTGGCCAAAAATAGTGGAGAAACAAGTGATTGGGAAAAATTTAAGAAACAACAAAAAGAGACTAAGAAAGCGATAAAGAAAGGAAGGATAGACTATGAAGCTAGGCTAGCAATTAATATAAAAAATGATAGTAAAAGTTTTTATAAATATATAAAAAGGAATAGAGTGGCTAGAGTGAATGTTGGACCCTTGGAGGACGAGAGGGGGGAGTTAATAGTGGGAAATGAGGATATGGCTGAGTCTTTAAATAAGTTTTTTGTGTCGGTCTTCACGGTGGAGGACACAAATAGTTTGCCAAATATTAACGATAGAGGGTTGGCAGCAGGAGAAATACTTAATACAATTAATGTTACCAGAGAGGCAGTGCTGGGTAGACTAATGGGACTGAAGGTGGACAAGTCCCCGGGTCCGGATGGAATGCATCCCAGGGTATTGAAAGAAATGTCAGAGGTAATAGTGGATGCGTTAGTGATTATTTATCAAAACTCGTTGCATTCTGGGGTAGTGCCGGTTGATTGGAAAACGGCTAATGTTACGCCGCTGTTTAAAAAAGGAAGGAAACAAAAGGCGGGTAACTATAGGCCGGTCAGCTTAACGTCTGTAGTAGGGAAAATGCTGGAATCCATTATTAAAGAGGAGATAGCAGGGCATCTGGATAGAAATGGTTCGATCAATCAGACGCAGCATGGATTCATGAGGGGAAAGTCGTGCTTGACGAACATGTTGGATTTTTATGAGGATGTGACTAGGGCGGTTGATGGAGGAGAACCGGTGGATGCGGTGTTTTTGGATTTCCAAAAGGCGTTTGATAAGGTGCCCCATAAAAGGCTGCTGAAGAAGATTAGGGTGCACGGAGTTGGGGGTAGTGTGTTAAAGTGGATTGGGGACTGGCTATCCGACAGGAAGCAAAGAGTCGGAATAAATGGGTGTTTTTCCGGTTGGAGGAAGGTAACTAGTGGCGTGCCGCAGGGATCGGTACTCGGGCCGCAACTGTTTACCATTTATATAGATGATCTGGAGGAGGGGACGGAGTGTAGGGTAACGAAGTTTGCAGACGACACAAAGATAAGTGGAAAAGTGAATCGTGTGGAGGACGGAGAAGATCTGCAGAGAGATTTGGACAGGCTGAGTGAGTGGGCGAGGATATGGCAAATGGAGTATAACGTTGAGAAATGCGAGGTTATACACTTTGGAGGAAATAATAACAAATGGGATTACTATCTCAATGGAAACAAATTAAAACATGCTACCGTGCAAAGGGACCTGGGGGTCCTTGTGCATGAGACGCAAAAGCCCAGTCTGCAGGTACAACAGGTGATCAAGAAGGCAAATGGGATGTTGGCCTATATCGCGAGGGGGATAGAATATAAAAGCAGGGATGTCTTGATGCACCTGTACAGGGCATTGGTGAGGCCGCAGCTGGAATACTGTGTGCAGTATTGGTCCCCTTATATGAGGAAGGATATATTGGCATTGGAGGGAGTGCAGAGAAGGTTCACCAGGTTGATACCGGAGATGAGGGGTTTGGATTATGAGGAGAGGCTGAGGAGATTGGGTTTGTACTCGTTGGAGTTTAGAAGGATGAGGGGGGATCTTATGGAGACTTATAAGATAATGCGGGGGCTGGATAGGGTGGAGGCGGAGAGATTCTTTCCACTTAGTGAGGTAGTTAAAACTAGAGGACACAGCCTCAAAATAAAGGGGGGTCGGTTTAAGACAGAGTTGAGGAGGAACTTCTTCTCCCAGAGGGTGGTGAATCTCTGGAATTCTCTGCCCACTGAGGTGGTGGAGGCTACCTCGCTGAATATGTTTAAAGCGCGGATGGATGGATTCCTGATCGGTAAGGGAATTAAGGGTTATGGGGATCAGGCGGTTAAGTGGTACTGATCCACGTCAGATCAGCCATGATCTTATTGAATGGCGGGGCAGGCTCGAGGGGCTAGATGGCCTACTCCTGCTCCTATTTCTTATGTTCTTATGTTCTTATAGCTCACACTCTGCTTCCCACTCACTACACTGCCCGCTCCCGATGCTGCCCGCTGTATACTGCAGCCTACCTTTTATACTTCACGCGCTTAAAAAACCCTTCCCAGACTCCTTAGCAGCCCACTTCCAGTTTTCACTTTAAACTTAAAATTCTACTGCAAAAGTAAAGGCCAAAAAAAAAACACACACTAGCTGACTAATTAAATAAATAAACAATTCAATTAATCTCACCAGCACTGCTGCCTCCAATCACTCCCTCTCAGCTTACTCCAGTTATGAGTATAGATTGGGAAGTTGGGACTGTTCTCCTTGGAGAGAAGAAAGCCCATAGGAGATTTGATAGAGATGCTCAAAACCATGAGGGGGGAGGACAGAGCAGACAGGAAAAAAACTGTTTCTGCCTAAAAAAGGATCAGAAACGAGAGGGCACAGATTTAAAGTGACTTGCAAAAGAAACAAATGTGATGTGACAAAAAAATCACACAATGAGTGATTCGGGTCTGAAATTCACTGCCCATAAGTGAGGAGGAGGCTGGTCCAATCGAGGCATTTGAGAGGGCATTAGATGAGTACTTGAATAGAAACAATGTGCAGGGTTACAGGGAAAAGGCAGGGGATTCGCACTAAGTTATGACGAATGCTTGGAGGATCAGTGTAGACTGGATCGGCCAAATGGCCTCTTCCTGCACTGTAACAATTCTGTAATTCTGTAATCATCCAGAAAAGTGCAATATGTAGGACCTTGGCCCTTGCTTTGGCACAACACAAGATAGATGTCCTTTCGGAAAATGTGCTACCCTGCCTCATTTAGATGGCACATTATTGTGAGAGCAGCAACCCAATCACACAGAGCAGTAACTCCAATCACACAGAGCAGTAACTCCAATCACACAGAACAGTAACTCCAATCACACAGAGCAGTAACTCCAATCACACAGAGCAGTAACTCTAATCACACAGAGCAGTAACTCTAATCACACAGAGCAGTAACTCCAATCACACAGAGCAGTAACTCCAATCACACAGAGCAGTAACTCCAATCACTCAGAGCAGTAACTCCAATCACACAGAGCAGTAACTCCAATCACGCAGAGCAGTAACTCCAATCACACAGAGCAGTAACTCTAATCACACAGAGCAGTAACTCTAATCACACAGAGCAGTAACTCCAATCACTCAGAGCAGTAACTCCAATCACACAGAGAAGTAACTCCAATCACACAGAGAAGTAACTCCAATCACACAGAGAAGTAACTCCAATCACACAGAGCAGACATCCCCAATCACACACAGCAATAACCCCAATCACACAGAGCAGTAACTCCAATCACACAGAGAAGTAACTCCAATCATACAGACCAGTAACTCCAATCACACAGAGCAGACATCCCCAATCACACAGAGCAGTAACTCCAATCACACAGAGCAGACATCCCCAATCACACAGAGCAGTAACTCCAATCACACAGAGCAGACATCCCCAATCACACAGAGCAGACATCCCCAATCACACAGAGCAGACATCCCCAATCACACAGAGCACTAACTTCAATCACACAGAGCAGTAACTCCAATCACACAGAGCAGTAACTCCAATCCAATTTATTAATGACCTGGATGAGGGCGTGGAAGGATGGATTAGTAAATTTGCAGATGACACTAAAGTCGGTGGAGTTGTAGACAGTGCGGAGGGAAGTGGCAGGTTACGAGGGTCATAGATAAGCTGCAGAGCTGGGCTGAGAGGTGGCAAATGGAGTTTAATGCGGAAAAGTGTGAGGTGATTCACTTTGGAAGGAGTAACAGGAATAGAGAGTACTGGGCTAATGGTAAGATACTTGGTAGTGTGGATGAACAGAGGGATCTGCGTGTCGATGTGCATAGATCCCTGAAAGTTGGCGCCCAGGTTGATAGGGTTGTTAAGAAGGCGTACGGTGTGTTAGCTTTTATTGGTAGAGGGATTGAGTTTCGGAGCCAGGAGGTCATGCTGCAACTGTACAAAACTCTGGTGCGGCCGCATTTGGAGTATTGCGTACAGTTCTGGTCGCCGCATTATAGGAAAGATGTGGAAGCATTGGAAAGGGTGCAGAGGAGATTTACCAGGATGTTGCCTGGTATGGTGGGAAAATCGTATGAAGAAAGGCTGAGGGGCTTGAGGTTGTTTTCGTTAGAGAGAAGACGGTTAAGAGGTGACTTAATAGAGGCATACAAGATGATCAGAGGATTAGATAGGGTGGATAGTGAGAGCCTTTTTCCTCAGATGGTGATGGCTAGCACGAGGGGACACAGCTTTAAATTGAGGGGTGAGAGATGTTAGAGGTAGGTTCTTTACTCAGAGAGTAGTAAGGGCGTGGAATGCCCTGCCTGCAGCAGTAGTGGACTCGTCAACATTAAGAGCATTCAAGTGGTTATTGGATAAACATATGGATGATATTGGAATAGTGTAGATTAGAGGGGCTTTAGATTGGTTCCACTGGTCGGCGCAACATCGAGGGCCAAAGGGCCTGTACTGCGCTGTAATTTTCTATGTTCTATGTTCTATCACACACAGCAGTAACTCCAATCACACAGAGCAGTAACTCCAATCACACAGAGCAGTAACTCCAATCACGCAGCGTAGTAACTCCAATCACGCAGCGCAGTAACTCCAATCACACAGAGCAGTAACTCCAATCACGCAGAGCAGTAACTCCAATCACGCAGCGTAGTAACTCCAATCACACAGAGCAGTAACTCCAATCACACAGAGCAGTAACTCCAATCACGCAGTGCAGTAACTCCAAACACACAGCGCAGTAACTCCAATCACACAGAGCAGTAACTCCAATCACACAGAGCAGTAACTCCAATCACACAGAGCAGTAACTCCAATCACGCAGCGTAGTAACTCCAATCACACAGAGCAGTAACTCCAATCACACAGAGCAGTAACTCCAAACACACAGCGCAGTAACTCCAATCACACAGAGCAGTAACTCCCATCACACAGAGCAGTCAGTCGTCTCCCCTCACCTGGACAACATCCCAGAAATCCTTGATAATAAGGAGCCATATGGTTCTCTGCTGACAGATTTTTGAACAGCACCAATCATTGCCAGTGTTCGCAAGAATCAGTTCACGTAAATTTCAATCCCCTTTGGCCATTACAAAGCATATACTATCTGCTGGATTTGCAACTAGATTATGAACAGAACTACATTCTGCCCCATTGTTGTGTTTTTTTTGGGAGGATGGGGAAAGCAGAGTGAAATTGAAGGAATGGGATTCCCTTTGGTTTCCTGTCCAGCTTGACCACAGAATGATTTTACGCTAGGGTTGGCGAGGCATTGGATGGGAACCTTGTCCTTCCCCAATTGGAGCTCTTAAGTAGCCACTTATTGGTGACTGTGGGGCGTTTCCTCTCTAGTGTCAATTTATTAGGCTGGTTGGAGGATTTGCCTGGCATGGAGGAAATCCAAAATGAATGTGCCTGGAAGCCCCTTCTGACTGTAGGCACACCCCGTCATAAAGTCCAGTGGCCACTGTACCTCCCTACCCACCCCCACCCCCACAACCTTGCCTTTCCACCATCACCCCCTTTGCAGGTGTAAGATCCATGATATCCGAGGTGTAATGATCAGAGCCTAATCTATCAGGATAATGCTCAATTTCCTGGTCTTCCCTCTGAGAATGCACCTGAAGAGTTATAAGTCTTCAGTTCCGCAGATGTTATCAAGATGCATGGTATAAGGGGAATGTATGTCTACACGTGGCAAATAAATTAACATTGAATGGGACCTACACATCTGAGTTCAACATCTGCTTGGGTCATGTGACTAAACATTATTTGTCAATTTTCTAAATAAAAGGGGAAACGGGTGTAAATGCTGAACTTCCGTACGTAGAATGTAAAGGAAAGTTAGTGTGCTGGGTGTCCTCTTCTTCAGACCAGTGATTTGCTCATTTATTTTTTGCCGCACCAATCAACCCACCTTACATTTGTATCAATGGATAGGAGGACACAGCAGTGGGTTTGGGAGAACTTGTTACTGCTCTCACTATTTTAATTGACTGCATGAAAAATCTTCAATACTTTATTACTAATTCATGGTGGCTCACCATCACCTTCACAAGGGCAATTAGGAATGGGCAAGAAATACTGGCCCAGCCAGCAACACCCACATACTGTGAATGGATAAAAAAGGTATGTTCATGATAGAAAACTAAATTGGAAGCTGGAAAGCATCCAAATCAATGCATTGACTCACCTTCACTGCTGTATATTTTAGTTCATTCCTTACTTATCCTTGTAATTTCCATTTACCTCACAATTTCTCTCAGGAAAAGCCAATCTTATACTTAAAACCTTTATTTGGAAGAAAATCATAGATTGTTCATTTGGCAGTTCACTCTTAATGGAGTCAATAAGTGTCCCAGAAAGAAGGAACTGCTAAGACTTTATTACTTGCCAACATGACTTTCTCATAACCTTGAGCACATCAATCTCAAGCCAAGATTTTCAGGCTTGGTCTTTGTTCAGCAATCCTTTTATACATTCTTCGTTTAGGGAGAAACCATTTGATAGGAATTTTTTTTTGTTTTCTTTTGATGTGTTTCAAATGTGTCTTGCATGTATGTGAAATGTTTCAAAGTATATCATCTCATTTGCTTCTCCTATTGTGGTAAAATTAAGGTACACGTCTTCTAACTCACTTTCCTGCCTAAATAACAAGAATGCCAAATATATTTCTGCTGAAAAGTCCTGGCCGTTTAAATCTTCCTAATTTGCTTGTTCATGGAATGTAAGAAATCCTGGCAAACCTGTATTTATTGTCTATCTCTGAGAATTGAACAAGCGATGTGGGATTGAATTCAGATATGAGCTAGACTAGTCAAGTTCTCTGCCCTTGAAGGACATTCGTGAACTATCTGGGGTTTTTTAACCACAGTTCAGCAGCTTTGATGGTCATTTTTCAGAGCGCCAACACATAATTTACAAGACTTATTGAATTCAATTTTACAACCTATCACAGTGTGTTTTGAACTCATGACCTCTTGGTTAGTCCAGCGCCAATACCATATAATGTAATGAACAATGAGTACTCTTAGATGCAATGGCTCCATTCTGCCACCCAATATTCTCTTGTTTCTTTCTTTTTGTATTATAATTAAAATATATATTTTTTAATGTTATTCATTATGGATGTGAAGTGCCTCAGTGAGACAAACAAGGCTCTGTTGCAAAAGTGGAAAATGTAAGATTGTCTATCTCATCTTCAAATGATAATATCCCTCACAATATCGGAACTTGCCCAATTTTTATTGGCTCTGGGGAATCACCCACTTTGTTTGACCATTTGTTATTGAGACTACCACACTAACATCACCCCCCCCCCCTCCCCAACTCCCCCCCCCCCCCCCCACCACCACCCCCCACCCAATGTTGCCTCTCTGGGCATAGTTCCAGTGTGATAATTCTACATTATCCTAAATATTAACACCTTTGAAACTCGCTTTGATGCCATCTCTCTTCCTGGAGAATGTCCTGCAAGTTACAAGAGGATGATTATGAGAACCCCATGGCAATTTAACCCCTTAACATTCTGCAAGAGGTTTATTTATGGCTTCTAGTGATGAAGATAATGATTGCCCTTTGCACTAAAGAAGTGCTCCCTGACAACAGTCTTGAACTTGCATTTCACAAATCCCTGCAAAACCTCAACTCTTTCCTCAGAGAAGTGCAAAATTTGTTTGAGAGCAGAATAACTCAGGATGGTGTGATGAGATTTCGTAATTTGTCAGCAATTTTATTAAATCTAGACTCCTGATTTATTATTGGATGGATTGTGAGTGGGGGAGACCAGATTATTGTCTATAGTACATAAAGTGCTGTCTACAAATAGCTGGTCCTGAGTGGCTGCACGTGCTATAATGCTGGGAGTGATGAAAGTGTTAACGCAAAATTGTGTCATTAATGAATAAACTGTTTCACGCTGTTGGGACCAGATTCTCTGAACTTGCCCGCAGCTGGGATTCTCCCGTCCCACTGCAGTGAGCGGAGGTTTGGCTGAGCGCCAAATTCTTTGCCCTTGCTGGCTGCGGCGGCAGAATGTGAATGGCCGGAAAATTCCATCCTTGATCTTTCAACAGTGTTGGGGCCTCAACAAACAGGCACTTTGAATTTGTTGCACTTCATCTATTTTTACTTCTTGCACATTTATCCCAATACAAAGTCATTTTGCTTAACTGTATTAAGTGCAGAAATTCCTAGCTCTTGTTGATGTTTGTCAAATCATTTATGCAAACTATTGTTACTGTAAATATGTTTGTGTTGTGAGCACTACTGCTTCTCCGTGAAATCTCTGAAGCCCAGTGAACTAAGATTTGGTTTGAGGGTATGCTGTGTATTTATGCTTGTTTCTGGCCAATTTGAAAACAAGGAAATGGATTTCTGAGGTGACACACCATCGGTCACTTAAACAAACCAATGCAGCTCTATTTATAAGGTGTTGTCTGATTGAAGTCCAACATCGAAGAGAGATAAAAACCTAACGTGAAAGTTCAAGACTGTTGTCAGGGAGCACTTCTTTAGTGCAAAGAGCAATCATTATCTTCATCACTAGAGGTCATAACTAAACCCCTTGAAGGATGTTAAGGGGTTCAATTTCCATGGGGTTCTCATAATCATTCTCTTGTAACTTGCAGGACATTCTCCAGGAAGAGAGATTGCAAGGTAGGTCCATTCAAAAGTCTGATGGTAGCCGGGAAGAAGCTGTTCTTGAGTTGTTGATACATGACCTCAGACTTTTGTATATTTTTCCCGACGGATGAAGATGGAAGAGAGAACGTCCGGGGTGCATGGTGATTGGGGGGTGGGGGGGGGGGGGTGGAGGTGGTGGTGATGTTAGTGTGGTAGTCTCAATGACAAATGATCAAACAAAATGTGTGGTTCCCCAGAGCCAATAAAAATTGGACAAGTTGCCATATTGTGAGGGATATTATCATTTGAAGATGAGATAGACAATCCTACATTTTCCACTTTCTGGTGAGGTCCCAGTACATCATGTGGAAAAAGTGGTAAAGAAAACATATGGCATGCTTGCCTTCATCAGACGGGGCATCGAGGATGAAAGCTGGCAAATTATGCTACAGTTATATAAAACTTTGGTTAGGCCACATTTGGAATACTGTGTCCAATTCTGGTCACCACACTACCAGAAGGATGTGGTGGCTTTGGATGTAGTACAGAAAAGGTTTACCAGGATGTTGCCTGGTATGGAGGGTATTAGCTATGAGGAGAGATTGAATAAACTGGGACTGTTCTCCTTGGAAAGATGGAGGCTGAGGGGGCGACCTGATAGAAGTTTACAAAATTACGAGGGGCAAAAAATAAGGTGAACAATTAGAAGCTTTTTTCCCAGGGCAGAAATGAGAATTACAAGGGGGCACAAGTTCAAGGTAAGGGGGGAAAGGTTCAGTCGAGATGTGCGGGGGATGTTTTTTACACAGAGGGTGGTGGGGGCCTGGAATGCACTACCAAGCGAGGTGGTTGAGGCAGATACATTAGCGACATTTGAGACTTATCTGGATAGGCACATGAACAGGCGGGGTATAAAGGGATACAGGCAGTTGGTCTAAGTAGGACAACGTGATCGGCGCAGTCTTGGTGGGCCGAAGGGCCTGCTCCTGTGCTGTACTGTTCTTTGTTCTTCATGTGACTAATCACACAGAGATGCATTGCTTTACAATATATAACAGGGTAATACCACTGTTTTCCAGAAGCAGATATCACTTGACTGATCACCAGCATCCTTGGTCTTATTCTATTGCTTGAAAATAATTGTCCTTGAGAATATGAACATCAACTGTGGAATTCTGGACGGACTAACAGTTTTTGTTTTGGCTGCAATTGATGATCCAGGCTCAAATTACACTCAAAATTGTACTAGTTTTAAAAAGTATTTTCCAAGTTTTCACACAAACACATTTGCAAAATCTTCCATGAAACAGAATTTTTGAATGTTTTGTTTCTAAATTTTGTACTGAAAATATTTCTTAAAGCATTTAAAAGTGATGACTGGTGCAGATTGGTAAATGCAGCTGAAAATGCATTTATCACAAAAAAAATACTTTTACCAGAATGGTAAGACTGCTATTTGGGAATAACCTAGTTCTCATGAGCTGAAAATGACTTTAAACATTTGGAAAGAATCATTTACAATTTACATAGGGTGTACAGTAGTCATTTTTTTTAGTAAACTGAATGAACAGCTTTTAAACCATGCATATTAGAATACTTATGTTTAAAGAAAGCTCAATTTTATGATTTTCTTTAAAGGGTAGTGAACATATGCATTTATTGGGAACTTGCGATGGTGATTAATTCAATGTAGGGGTATTGCCAGTTTTCTGAAAATGGCCTGCTTCCAGCGAGATGTTTTAAAAACAAATGCAGAAGTTTGTCAAAACTCAAAATTGCAAATGAGGTCATTTACACTGATCCACCATCTCCCCCCCCCCCCCCCCCCCCCCCACTCCACCACCGCCCCCCTCTCCCCCCCCCCCCCCCCCCCCGCCCCGCCCCACCCCCAACTTGGTTTGGACAATTTGGGTACATTTTGCTGATAAACTGATTGCAACCTGATGGAAACTCCTGTCTGTTCCCAATTGTACTCTGTGAAAGGCAACCAGCTATCTTTTAGAAGTAGTGAATCAAGAACCTTTTGTTTTGGATTATTGTAAATAAGCTTCTTGTTAAATAATTTACATGTTCGTGGTATCTTAATGTAGTGTCTATAATTAATTCAGTAAAAACTAGTTGTGGTAGGATCTATCTTTAATCAAGAAATTCATTGCTAACTTTTATGTTTCTAGATTCAGATTATTCTGTTATCTATATGGAATGGAAATGACTGCATTTAACCATACCTAACTCTTACAAAACTTTAGCTTTCCCTATTCCTTACCTTGATTTTACCAACAAACAGGCTGAGAAAGGCAGTGAGGACTGACAAGGATTATTTTCCATCTCAGCACTTGGGTGGTATTGTGACAGTACATCTCAGATGATATTCACAAAGTGTGTGTGCAGTCAATGGTACTATGCAGGAGCCTGCAATCCTCACAAAGCTGCATAGTCCATCACCTGAAGCTCTGACAAGCAAGGAAGAAATGTGGTCAGTCCAATTGGAACATGTGACCACCCTTAAAAGCAGTGGATGGCAGTTTGTTGCCGCTTAGTTGGTCTCTGCCCGAGACTGCAAGAAACTACAAAAGGTTGTAAATGTCACCCAATCCATCACGCAAACCAGCCTCCCATCCATTGACTCTGTCTACACTTCCCGCTGCCTCGGTAAAACAGCCAGCATAGTTAAGGACCCCACGCACCCGGACATTCTCTCTTCCCCCTTCTTCCTTCGGGAAAAAGATACAAAAGGCTGAGGTCACGTACCAACTGACCCAAGAACAGCTTCTTCCCTGCTGCCATCAGACTTTTGAATGGACCTATCTCGCATTAAGTTGATCTTTCTCTGCACCCTAGCCATGACCGTAACACTACATTCTGCACTCTCGCCTTTCCTTCTCTATGTACGGTATGCTTTGGCTGTATAGCACGCAAGAAACAAAACTTTTCACTGTATACTAAAATATGTAACAATAATAAATCAAATCAAATCAAATAGTTCCAGTAATCTCTTTACTGAAAGTCTGGAGTGAGATGCAATGGTATTTGTCGAGGTTCATCCCGGGCAGCTCTGTGACGCAGGACTCCCTGCTCTCCGGGCTGTTTCCAGGGACGCACACCAAGACAAATATCAACTACTGCTGGAGGGCCATCAACTTGGTGAAGGATGCTCTTTGGTGATCTTTGCTGATCTTCCAGGGCAAAGATTTGTCCTCGACCAAGTGTTGCAGACTGGTACATTCCAAAGTCCAGGATCACGTGTTGCGAGATGCTCTCAAGCTTGGGGCAGCTGCAGCAAAGGCAAAATGGGGAAAGGCCACCATTTAAAACCTTTCAACCAAGGCAGACCAAGGGGCCAGTAACTGTAAAAAACGGACTGTGTTACTGTGTGTAACTGTGTAAAAGCACCACACAGTGAAATGTGATGAATTTACATAGTTTAACGAAGAACTCAGAACTGTACTGTAATGTATGTAATATCTTGGAACTGAGCACACTGTAAAATATTGAAGTGAAGGAAATTGCGAATATGACTGTTTTTCACTGTTTGTAAGGATTGAAAATGAAGTTTCTGTGATGTTTTATTTCAGATTATTTATGAATAAAATATATATTTGAAATAAAAATAAGCTCTTTACTTATATTTACATTCCTCATTCTCACTAAACCGGCAGCTCCACAATTTTGGGTTCGACCCCAAATGGGGTCTAAGAGATCATGAAAAGGGTTGTGAGCTCCCCGTCCTCTGAGACTGAACTCCACACCAAGGCCCAGGTGGGGCATCCAGCTCTACCCTTGCCCTCCTGTCTCTCAGTCTCTCTCTCTGTGAGTTGGTGATGAGAATCCTGTCCAGTGCCAGCATTATGACCAATATGTTTGATATGTGAATCATTGATTTTCTCCTCCCTCACTTCATCCTTCTCCCATGATTCTTTCTGCTTGATCTGATCTCGACACTGGCAGCCTGATTTATTTTCTTCTTCTCAAGACAATTTAAAAAGTCACATTAGCTTAGGAGTTCCTGTTCCTTGGCCCATATTAGAATCTTGTGTGCACTAAGAGATATGAGGGTGGGTTAACAAACTGATTTATAAATGGAATCTTAGGAGGAATCAGTTCTTGCATTGGTGAGTAAGTATGTGGAGACCTGTGTGCTATGTGGGAGGAAGAGGGGCTGATTACACTGTGTGTGTGTGTGTGTGTTCATGTGTATATGTTTGTGTGTGGAAGAGATGCTAATTAATTTGTATGTGTGTGTGTGCACATGTGAATGGAAGTGGGGGCATGGGGCGAGGGAGACAGGATTTTGACTGATTCTTTCGTCATTGGGAAATATGGAGAGTTTGGGCTAAAATGTACACGGGTACATAAAATAATGACATTTTTACTAAGTATCTTAGCTTTTCATATTTATGTGTTGTTGATCTATGAAATGGGAGCTTTAAGAATGATATACTAGGTGTTAGTATGCTGCCTTATTGGCTGTTATTTTTGGTGTTTGGGGTCACATTAAATTTCAAGTGGTAAAATGGGATCACATTGCAAAATAGTTTTGGGAAGCACTGTGCTGGGCTCTTGGTTCCCCATTATTTCTGGAATGCATTTTGTGTTTTCTTTTGGCAAGATTTACTTATAGGAATGCACACAACTGGGAAAGACCATTCGGCCTATCTGACCATCTGACCCTAGGAGATAATTTCCTCAATACTCGGGCATGGCCAAAAATGGACATGTGGGGTACAATCAAGTACCCCAGATATTGGATCTTGGGCCTCATTTTAATACAAGCAATGAGCTGTGTGAAGCTGCTGGCATTGCAGTGGCCCTCAATAAGTGAGGAAGGATGGGTATTTGGACCTTGAGCTGGCTGAGGGATGCAATTGGTGATGGAGTGTAATGGAGTGTTTCATTGTGTGATCAGGCCAGTAGTGGTGGCTGAGATGATCTTCTCCAACTAGCTCTGTATTCAGGTAAACATGGTATCTCTCCTCTTGGTTCACACCATGTTGTGCTCTGTGAGTTCAACTCATGGTGAATGAAACATTGGGACATTTGATGAATCAAAAATGGATCCTGCAAGACAAGCAGGGCACAAATGTAAATAAATTCTTCTGCAATTTAAATCACTCACCTTTCTGCTGGTAGTACATCCACTTTATCCAACATGGTGGGTTGTGCAATTCCAGTCGAAAATGTACACATTCTTCCTGCCTACTATATTAAGAGTTTAGTAAACCGTTAGGTACTCATAAAATGGGCATAGCACGATAGAATTTCTAAGCCATGATCTTTAATCAAAATGGCATAAATTATAAAGCACTGTGGTTATAAAACATGTGAGTCATGAAATCTGAGAATTTTCCTCCATATGTAATCAAACTAGTTTAAACTGCTGTCTGCACCTCTTACATCTGATAGAAAGCATTTTCCACACCACTTTTGAAAATGAGTTAAAACAGACCACAAAAATAAAATGCCTCCTACATCTGTGTGCTTTTGCTTTTATAATTCAGATTTATCACAAAATGTAATACTTAAAAAGTGAAAAATGAAATAACCCAAAAGTGAATATATATATATATGTATATCATACCTATCTGGCATTGATTTTAGTGTTAATTTGATGTCTAAGAAACATAGAACAGATTTAAAATGAGGTATTGTACAAGTTAGGACTGCTGCCTCACAGCGCCAGAGACCTGAGTTCAATTCCAGCCTTGGGTGACTGTCTGTGTGGAGTTTGCACATTCTCCCCGTGTCTGCTTGGGTTTCCTCCAGGTGCTCCAGTTTCCTCCCACACTCCAAAGATGTGCTGGCTAGGTGGATTTGCCAAGCTAAATTGGCCTTTAGTGTCCCAAGACGTGTAGGTTAGGTGGATTAACCATGGTAGATGTGTGGGGTTACAGAGATAGGGCCGGGGTAGAGGGCCTGGGTAAGGTACACAGTTAGAGAGTCAGTGCAGACTAGATGGGCTGAATGGCCTCCTTCTGCACTGTAGGGATTCTCTGATTCGATGAAGTGCAAGCTGAACATGTATCTCTGATTGCTTCCAATGATTTGAGTTATAGTTCATGTCCAGATAATCCTTAAGTCCAGTTTAAAGTGACTATCAGTTCATTGGATGTCTTCAGTAAATGGTGGGCCTGCAAACATACTTTCACAATCTTCCCTGACTTTACCAGTTCTACTTTAAGTTATGTTTTTTGTTCACCATATAACTCGAGTTGAATTATTACCAGCGTCATACAACAAGAGACATTCATTTAAGACAAAATTATTCTGCTTGTAATCCAATAATGATATCCTCTGTGACTGCACAGTAACTCTCCTAAACTCCCATATGGTCACTTTTAAAGTTTATCCTTGGCTTCCTCCTCTTTCTCATTTACATTTTACATCTCAATGTCCTCAACCCCAGTCAAAAAAATCTGCTCCATTGTGATTTGCTCCACTCCCCACCCTGTCCATCTGCTCGTTCAGGCTGAACAAGACTGCATGTAACTTCAGTTGACCCAAGCTGAGCTTCAAATTTCATCCACTAGGAGCAATAGATAATTGCACCTCCGCAACATTGCTCCTCGTTGTGGCTACTTCACTGCCACTTCTGCCAAAAAATGTATTCACAACTCTGTGGCCCTCATTCGACTTTGCACATCGTGATTCTTCTTCTTCACTATATTTAGTTGCAAATAACTTTGCTGGCCCAATTCTCTTTACTGCATTGCAGCTGTGCAAATTAGGCAGTGGATACTTCAAATGCATCCTGCCTGCTGCGCTTTAACCTACCTGTATTTATAGGTTAGATCATTATCATACTTATTGACATTCCCCTGGTTCACGAATGTCCCAGGAAGGAGCTGGTACCAAAAATTGGATAAGAAAAGTACATTACTGCTGCAGATCTGAAAGGCCTGGTAGAGGTAATGGTTTTGTAAATTGAGTTTGTGTCTTTATATGCCCTGTTTGTGAACGGAACTCCCACTTACCTGACAAAGGAGCAGCGCTCCGAAAGCTAGTGGATTTTGCGACCAAATAAATCTGTTGGACTTTAACCTGGTGTTGTGAGACTTCTTACGAGGTAATGGCTGTCATCTTCATGACTTGGGTTGCTGTCCAAAATCAAGCACTAGAAGATCTCAAGCCCCATTGATCCTCCTGCCAGTCCTGCAAAGATAATTCTCACCCACCAGTAAGCTTTATGGAGATGGCAGCTCCATTTTGGATCTTCCAAATTAAAGATGAGATCCTTTATTTTGGCAACTGTGCAGCAGAGCTTCAAGAAACAGACTTCATAGGCCTTAGGTTATGAGTGAGGGGACCCTGTGATAGTAAAGTGCTGGGGATTTGAAAGAGAAGGTAAGGGACTAAGCTGAGATAATGGGCAGAGTGAGGGGTTATCGGGACACAGGCCTAGAAACAGTCTGGTTAAATGTGACTGATTGGTTATTGCCATAAATCAGTAAGAACTCTAAATGGGTTGACCTGGATATTATAGGTGAAGGAATATACACAGTTAGTATTCACAGTTTTCACATTGCATTGCATTGCAACATATGCATAAGTCTGTCAAATTGCAGTGTGCACTGAATTTGATTTTGCTGCAATTTAGTTAATTTTGCTATTTTATTTTTTATCTAGAATCAGTTCTCTTGGCCCGACCACTTCCACAATGAGATCTGTGGTTCTTGGTCACACTCTAGAGGGTCTCGAGGGATATTTTGGAGTTGATTGACCTCCACAATAATAGCAAGGCCGGGGGCATGGGGAAGTGGTGTGACACAAACCTGTATTCCAAGCATTTCAGGTTGCTTCATTATATTGCTGCTTGTATTGAAGCAAGGCATTTTTTTAAAAAAATCATGGTTGTGTAATCATAAAAATCTGTGAGGGCTGCTTTTGTTTTTTTGCTTGGGTAGTTAAAGAGGATAGATTGCCAAAATTCTTTCAGATGTGACTCTTACCAGCCTCACACAGGAGCTGCTACATGCAAACAGCTCTGATTCTCATTACTAAATATCATAATGGTTACTGAGCTGCCTGAAATCTGGCAAATGTTAGAAAGGCAATAATGCAATATAGCTTACAAAAACCTGCCAACTTCTGGAGGTCTGCTTCAGGGTGGTCCAGGATGTCAACTTTGGTATTATTATGGTAAATTATCAAAATAGAAGTGAAAGAAAAGAATGGGTGGGAGAAAATGCCAGATACGCTTTTTTACATTGTTTTATTTTTCTTATATGGTTTTTTAGCTTTATTCCCATTAGCCTGTCTTTTAATGTTTGGAGGTTTTTCAAGGAAAACATCCAGGATTAGACATTAGACAATGCATGTACACACAAATTCAACCTTATACTAATTGAGTGTTGGTTTTCTGCCATTAAATATTCCTCACATTTCTCTAGTTATTGCGAGCAGAAAAAAATCATAAATTAAAGCACTCCAAAGTGGTTGAGAGGGGTTCTTGAGCTGCCACACCTGATTCACCCACCTTTAATGCAAGATGCCACTTTGATAAATGGATTGAGGTGTGCATTAAGAAAGGTTGTTCCGAATTAAATTGCTGTGAGCACTCATGAAAGAGTCTGCATGCCATTTTGCTGTATCACACTTAACACCATTGCCTAACAGCAACCAGTTGAACTTGAGAAAAGTTTTAAGGATACTGAACACTACTTAAAGCCATGCTCAATGTTCATTATCCATTTCTACTGGAGAAAGATTTCACTTGAAACAGACTTTGGACACAATATCAAACCTTCTAGGAAACTTTGTAAAGGTTACACAAACATTCTATCAATATTTTTTTCTTGGAAATTCTTAGAGGACTTCACCTGAAGAGAATGAATTTAGTACTACTCTACCTTATCAGAGATCTTATATGAGTCACTAGGAGAAAATAAGTGCTTGGTCATGGGACTGTGCTAGCAGACCTCTTGATCTCAGCAAGGAATGGAATGAAGAGATGTCAGGCAGGGCAGGGAGAGAGAGAGAGAGACATGAGGAACAGGAGGATGAGGTGGACCCATTTACCCCCACAGGAACAAGACATTCATCCTCCTCTCGACGTCTTCCACCAGAAATCTCCACTGTAATGTCTAAGAACTCTTCTTTAGTATCTGAGCCATTCTGAAACATCCCATTGTGTGTCATCCACCATATTACAGACCTTCAGTGGAAGTAGGTTAATGGAGGTTTCATATGCCACTCCATAAGAATTGCTTCTATGCATTTGGGTGATAAAACTTTGGATATCCATTTTAACAGTCCTGAAATTGCAGACTAAACATTTAAAACAGGTGTGCACTACTAGCCACACATTTAACACTTGTTTCCACCATTTCCTTTTTAAAATTAATTTGTTTACAGCATGTGGGCATCACTGACTAGGCCAGCATTCATTGCCCATCCCTAATATCTTTGAGAAGGTTGTGGTGAGCTGCCTTCCTGAACCCACTGTGCTGTTAGGCAGGAAGTTCCAGGATTTTGACTCAGTGACGGTGAAAGAATGGTGATGAAGTTCCAAGTTAAGATGATGAGTGGCTTGGAGGGGTACTTGCAGGTGGTGGTGTTTCTATGAATCTTCTGCCCTTGACGTTTGAGGTGGGAAGATTTGTGTGTTTGGAAGGTGCTGTTGAAGCAGCCTTGGTAAGTTCCTGCAGTGTGTCTTGTGGATGGTACACAGCGCTGCTACTGTGCATTAATGGTGGAGGGAGTAAATGTTTAAGGTGTTGGAGGGGTGCCAATCAAGTGGATTGTTTTGTCTTGGATGGTGTCAAGTGTCTTGAATGTTGTTGGAGCTGCACTCATCCAGACATATAGAAATTATTTATTCCATCACAGTCCTGACTTGTACAGGCGAGTTTCTTCTGCAAACCTGGATTACCTATTCCTAGACTTTGATGTCCAATAATAGAAATTCAAATGCACTTGTGCTACAGCAGTTAATTACATATGGGTATTAGCTTTCCAACATAACAGTCAACATAATTCATTTCACGCTGGCCCATGTTGCTCAGAGTTGATTTCTGTTTACCTTTAGCTTCATCTAAAGTCTCAAGCTGCATGGTTTGTATTATACATTTCTTACTCAATTTGACATTAGAGACATGATCGAAGGGCTTTTGTTGTGATATCATTTGTTGGAGTTGAATGGAGGTTTAAACATATTATTATGTTGGCTGTATAACTCCTTTTATTGGAAGAACATAACACAATAAATTATAGAGCACATCTGCTCCTTTCAAAGGACCCTGTACAATGTCCAATGTCATAGAACCTACCCAGTTGATGCGTTCTCTTCAGGGAAGTGAAGCAGAAACATGGGAAAAATAAATCACTGTGACCTTTGCGATATCAATGAAGAAATGACGAATGAGTAATAAACATTTCTGTGATATCTGATGACAACTAAATTGACCCATGGTTTACTCTTAGCTTAAATGTTAAAGACATCTTCACGATGTGTAAAGTGCTCAGGAAAAATTGAGCTGTAATAAGTACAAGTATGTATTTTTTGTAATTCTAGTAACTCCTCACTGATGCAAAAGTCTGAAGGGAAACAGGAAAACGTGGTAAGCTAAAAATACACTCTCAATGTAGTTAAGCGCTGTGATGGCCAAATGAATTGAAATTTTGGACAAATGTATTGATTTCCTCAGGATGGTTGTATAGAATATAAAGCCTTTGTGAAAGTCCAGTGATGGCAGACTACATTTGTTGGTGGGAGCATTCATTATGAGATTATTTCAGAGGCAAGTATCAAGGCTGATTTTATATTTGTTCCTTACCAGACAATAATACAACCTGAGGAGGAAATGCTGCACAGGATAAAAGAAATTACAACCAGAGACTGATACTGGCTGGGATATAGCCTTCGTGACCTCACAACGGAGCAGCCCCTCATTACTTTGACCCTCCAAAGTGCCTTTAACTGCACAAGGTCCTGGCCCAATTGTCTTGAACTCTCACAGAAATTTGTGATAGGTTATACAGTGGTCCCAATGGGCTGGTGAGTGTTTAATCTGACCATAACTATGCCACTAGAGCAGTATTTATGTTTTAGTCACTAAGTGAAGTTTGCTATGCTGGTTTTCCTTTATTTTCATGATTGAGTCTTCAGGTCTGATAATCTGTTTACTCTTCTCATTACCTGAAGTCTCGGAAACTCTGAGTCGTGCTTAGTCATAATAACAAAGATTTCTGATTGACTCTGAGCAACATTACAATACTATTTAATGTGGTAGCAAATACCAGTCTGAATATATACGATTCACTTACTGACAAAGAGAGATAATCTCAGCTGGTGAGGGTGCAGATCGGCCAGCAGTAGACAGAGAGAGTTTTGTGAACCATTGGAATATTGGGTGAAATTTAGTGTGGCCTGCGTGTGTGGGGAGGCCGGGGACAATGGGTATAGGATTGGAACAGAACACGCAAGAACAGAAGGTCGACGCTTTCACATTGAATCCACAAGGGGCAACCCTTCAGGGTTATGTTGCTGTTAAAATGATTTCCACTCCACCTGATGAAGGAGCAGCACTCCGAAAGCTAATGGCATTTGCTACCAAATAAACCTGTTGGACTTTAACCTGATGTTGTTAAAACTCTTACTGTGTTTACCCCAGTCCAACGCCGGCATCTCCACATCATGGCTATTAAAATGTGGCAGGAGGGCAATTATGGTAGTGGCACAGGTAATGAATAATCATTTAAATCCAACTGAATGTGATTTAATGTTCTGAATTCAATGAGCAGCACATGGGATGGTGGGCTGTCAGATTCCCAACTGCTTAAGAGGATGACTGTAATAATTCAGGAAACCAACTGTAAAGGAATAGTGTTTTATTTCACAAAGCAAAAGTTAAACCACAAGCCAGTGGTGAATATATACAAGTCCTATCTGGGGGCGATAGAATAATGGACCCGCTCAGGGGCCTGCTTTATAAAGGGCTCAGGATATGAATCCCGCCTGTTAAGGTAATTACCTATCATCACGGGAACTTGTATTTTTACGAGTCCTACTGGGAGGTTGATTATGGATTCCCCAGTTAAGTCCTGGGGGTTATCACAGTAACATAATAGTAATGTTTTTTTTTTAAATAATTTAAGGCACATGAGCATTGCTGGCTAGGCCAGCATTTATTGTCCATTCCCAATTGCCCTTTGGAAGCTGGTGGTGAGCTGCCTCCTTGAAACACTGCAGTACATATGGTGTAGGTACATCAACAATGCTGTGATGGAGAGAGTTCCAGGATTTTAATCCAGCAACAGAGAAGGAACAGCGATATTGTTCCAAAACAGGATGGTGTGTGGCTTGAAAGGAAACTTCCAGGTGGTGGTGTTCCCAGCTATCTGCTGCCCTTGTCCTTCTGGATCAGTAAACATCAGTATTTTTCAAGCAAGTCATTTTAGCGGAAATTAACAGTAATGTGAGATCCACATTGACTATTAAATTATCATTGCTTGCTACTGCTTCATAGAGACGGAGCAAGGTGTGTAACTAAAACAAAATCACATATTATAATTAAAATAAACCCAGACACACAATTGTGAGACATTATACAAATCCTTATTTTCATCCGCTACAATTCTAAAATGAAGTGCTGCCACTGACATTTTAGGAATGAAGTGAGGAGAAATTTCTTCACACAGAGAGTAGTGAATCTGTGGAATTCACTACCACAGAAGTTAGTTGAGGCCAAATGTTGTGTGATTTCAAGAAGAAATTTTAGTTTATAGTTTATTTATTACTGTCACAAGTAGGCTTACATTAACACTGCAATGAAGTTACTGTGAAAATCCCCTAGTCGTCACACTCCAACACCTGTTCGGTACACTGAGGGAGAATTTAGCATGGCCAATGCATCTAACCAGCATGTCTTTCGGACTGTGGGAGGAAACTGGAGCACCTGGAGGAAACCCATGCAGACACGGGGAGAACGTGCAGACTCTGCACAGACAGTGATCCAAGCCGGGAATCGAACCCCGGTCCCTGGAGCTGTGAGGCAGCAGTGCTAACCACTGTGCTACCATGCCACCCATTAGATATAGCTTTTGGGATTACAGGATCAAGGGATATGGGGGCAAGGCGGCATCAGGGGTAAAATCTGATGACCAGCCATGATCAAAATAAATGGTGGAGCAGGCTTGAAGGGCCGAATGGCCTACTCTTGCTTCTATTTTCTATGTTTCTATGAAATTCAAGCTCGGAGGCACTCCTGGTCACAGAATGGAAACTTGAATGGCTTCCTTCTGCATTTAAGAAGAAGTTACTTCTGCATTTCAGGGATTCTATGATTGACTGGAAAGGTAGCCACTGCCTTCATAGAATCATAGAATTTACGACACGGAGACAGGTCCTTCGGTCCAAACTGGTCCATGCCGACCAAACTGCCCGTCTAAGTTAACCCCATTTGTATGCATTTGGCCCATATCCCTCTAAACCCTTCCTATCCATGTATCTGTCCAAATGCCTTTTAAATGTTGTCAATGTCCTTGTCTCAATCACTTCCTCTGGCAGCTCATTCTACATACGTACCACCCGCTGGGTAAAAAAGTTGCTCCTCAGGTTCCCATTAATTCTTTCCCCTCTTAACTTAAAACTCTGGGTGTACTTACACCTCATAGAATGCGCGATTCAAGAAGGCAGCTCAACACTACCTTCTCAAGGGCGATTATGAATGAACAAGAAATGCTGGCTTAGCCAGTGACACCCGCATTCATTGATAGAATAAAATAAATAAATATTCAGAAAATGTGGAAGCTGCATTGATATAGACAGACTACTTGATGTGAACTCTAATCACAATGTCCAAGAGTTTAGGTGGAAGTTTCCTCACACAGAGTAGTGAAAATGTGGAATAACTCGCTTTTTCGAAAAGGAGCTAAATGATTTTTGACTGGGAATGGAATTTTCTTTTTTCTTTTTCACCGATGTAAGCGGCACTGGGAAGCAGGTAAGCCTATATTTAATGTCCACGCCTAGCTGCTGTGACAAACTAGTAGTGGGCCCTCTTCTTGAACATCGACAGTCCTTGTGATGATGGTGCTCCTACGGTGACACTGGGGAGGGAATTCCAGGATAATGACCCAGCAACATTGAAAAATATAAAAGCCAAAATGTTGTGTGACTTGGAGAAGTGATGGTGTTGCGAAAAACCTGGTTCATGCTTTATTTGTTTTAGAATATAACTTAGTTTTAGGAATTAAAGGGTTAAATGTAAAATAAGTGGAAAACTTGATTGAGAAAATGATAAGCAGCCCTGAAGTAAATGCAACTCGAGTGGTCAGTTAATAGTGCCTACTTTGTTTGATTTGTTTTGATGTACAATAAAGTTTGTTTTTATTCAGAAATGTGAAACCTTGTGGCATTATTTTATCAGTTAATTGATGGGTAAAGATTTCTTCTTTAAATGGTAACAGTCCCCAACAGATCATAACAATGATATTCCCTTGCTCAATGGGGATTATAACATTAGATATGAACTGTGATTCACAAATATTCCATTAAACACAATGGGTACAAACTTTACAGGGAAGAAGCAAGGGGTGGGTGTGTCTGCAGCTCTCTCGAAGATCAGAGTGGCACGGTTGAACAGTGGTTAGCATTGCTGCCTCACAATGCCAGGGACCCTGGATTCAATTCTGGCCTTGTATGACTGTCTATGTGGAGTTTGCACATTCTCCCCATGTCTGTGTGCTCCGGGTGCTCAGGTTTCTTCCCACAGTCCAAGGACATGCAGGTTAGGTGGATTGGCCATGCTAAATTGCCACTTGAGTGTCAGGGGGATTAGCAGGGTAAATGCGTGGGCTAGGGTGAGATTGTTGTCGATGAAGGCTTGATGGGCCGAATGTCCTCCTCTGTACAGTAGGGATTCTATGATTCTTTTATGATCAGGTTTTCCTCAGCTTCTGCTGCATTTGAAGACAAGACCTAATTATCGCTTTTGAAATCTGTTTCTCAATGTCAGTTTGAGACACTGACTGACTGTTGAGTATGAGAGAGCAGAGAGGAGGGGAGACGATCATACTGCATTGCAGATATCAGGGAGGAAAAGAAAAAGTCACGGAGTGAGGAAGAGGAGGAGGGATAAAGATTGCTGAGGGTCAGAGAGATTGGGAGGAGGCAGATGGCTGAGAGGTGCAAAATGCATGGGGATATTGGGAGTGTGAAGAAACTGAGCGTTTTCAAGGTCAAGTGAGGTGATGAGCCATGGCGGGAGGGAGGCAGAGTTGTTTGCTCATTGGGGAAGTTAACATGTTTGCTTAGAATGCACTCCTCCTCCTTCCAGCGCACAATGAGTGCTGTGAAAACACTTCCATTCAACTCTTCCATCCAGCAACCCTCGCATTGTTTTAACTGCCGTGTTTTCTGAGGTCACTGTTAAAGCTGGAACGTAGAAAAATCATCTGAGACGTACAGTCGGATTTAAATTTTTAAATAATGGATCCATCTCCTGGCAATGGCTTGGATGTCTGCCCTCTGTTCCACCTCCATTAAAACTGGAGATGGGTAGATGTGAGGAGGGTTGGGCTTGGTTTTGAGACTTTTTTTTACATTTTTACTTAAGTGTCAGGAGATTGAATAATGTTGTCTGGAGGTCAACAAGTTAGAATAGTCAAAAAATAGTTGCTCTGTGAGGATACATAAATTTTAGCTGTTTACTTGATCACTTTTGAGGATGAAAGGATTGGAAGGTGATGGTGTCATTGGACTAGTCTTCCAGTGACCCAGGGTGAGACTATCGGCACCAGGGTTTGAACCCCACAAGGCTGATGGTAGAATTTGAATCCAATAAAAATCAAATAACATAAGTAGGAATAACAATGAGTTATAGGTCATGCATAAAGGAAGATAAGTTGATGAAAACTATTAATGATTTTTTAAAAAATGATTATACTTTTGACATAAATGTACAAGCACAATATGAATTAAACAACTAATGATGACAATTAATCGATGGAGGTAAAAACTCATCAGGTTTCTTAATGCCCTTTAGGAAAGGAAATCTACTGTCCTTACCTGGTCTGGCCTATATAGCTTGTGCGCTCTGAAATTGCCGAGCAAGTCGCTCAGTTGTATCAAGCCACTACAGAATATTGGATTAAGAATGAAACCCCTTTCAATCCCGCAAAAGTCCTTCTCACTAACATTTGGGAGCTTGTGCAAAAATTGGGAGAGCAGTCTCCCAAAATGTCAGCAACAGCCTGGCATAGTCATACACACGGAATCACAGATAATGTCCCAAACACCACCATCACCATCCCTGGGCCATGGGCAGGACAGACTCAGTGTTATGCAGTCAGGAGGGAGTTCCCCTGGGAGTTCTCAATAACGACTCCAGACTCCATGAAGGTGACAGAATCACTTCAAACATGGCCAAGAAAACTCCCTGCTCATTACCACGTTCCCTCCCCCCTTCCACCCTCCAACCCTCAGCTAATGAATCATTACTCCTGCAATTTGAACATAACTTGAAGGAAGCACTGAGGATGCTGAACGTAAACTAAGTGGAGGACTTCAATGTGCATCACCAAGAGTGATGTGGTTACACCACTGCTGACCGAGCTGGCCAATTCCTAAATAACATAGCTGCAAGATTGGGTCTGCAGCAGGTGGTGAGGGAACCAACAGAGGGAAAGTTATACTTGATTTCAGCTGCACAAATCTGCCTGTCGCAGAAGCATAGCGCTTGCGGAGATGAAGTCCTATCTTCACATTGAGGAAACCATCTATCGTGTTGCATTGCACTACCATTGGGCCAAATGGGATAGATTTCAAATAGATCTAGCAGCTCAAGACTGGGAAACCATGAGGCACTGTGGGCCATCAGCAGCAGCAGAATTGTATTCAACCACAATCTGTAACCTCATGGCCCGACATATCCCCCACTCTAGCATAACCACCAAGGTGGAGATCAATCCTGGTTCAATGAAGAGTGCAGGAGAGCATGTCAGGGGCAGCACCAGGCATAACTAAAAATGATATGTTGGTGAAGCTATAACACAGGACTACTTGTGTGCCAAATAGCATAAGCAGTAAGTAACCAATGGATCAAATCTAAATTCTACAGTCCTGCTATATCCAGGGCGGCACGGTAGCACAGTGGTTAGCACTGCTGCTTCACAGCTCCAGGGTCCCGGGTTCGATTCCCGGCTCGGGTCACTGTCTGTGTGGAGTTTGCACATTCTCCTCGTGTCTGCGTGGGTTTCCTCCGGGCGCTCCGGTTTCCTCCCACAGTCCAAAGATGTGCGGGTTAGGTTGATTGGCCAGGTTAAAAATTGTCCCTTAGAGTCCTGGGATGCGTAGGTTAGAGGGATTAGCGGGTAAAATATGTGGGGGTAGGGCCTGGGTGGGATTGTGGTCGGTGCAGACTCGATGGGCCGAATGGCCTCCTTCTGCACTGTAGGGTTTCTATGTTTCTATGTTATGAATAGTGTTGGACAATTAGACAACTCATTGGAGGAGGAGGCTCTGCAAAAGATAAGGCTGCAACAATCTTCAGCCAGAAGTGCCAAGTGGATGGCCCATCACGGCCTCCCCAAAGGTGCCCAGCATTACAGATGTCAGCCTTCAATTAATTCAATTCACTCCACATGACATCAAGAAATGTCTGAAGGCAGTGGATGCTGCACTTGACAATATTCTGGAAAAGGTACTGTAGGCTTGTGCTCCAGAACTTGCCATGCCCCGAGCCAAGGTGTTCCAGTGCAGCATCCACTAACATCAATACAGCAAAGTGGAAAATCGCCCAGGTGTGTCCTGTACTCAAGAAACAGGGCAAACCCAACTTGGCCAATTACCGTCCCATCAATCTACTCCCAAACATCAGTAAAATAAAAAAGTCATGAACTTTGCTATCAATCGGCACTTACTCAACAATAATGCTTGGTTTGGGTACTGCCGGGGCCACTCTGTTCCTGATCTTATTATAACCTTGGTTCAAACGAGACAAAAGAGCTGAATGCCGGAGGTGAGGCGAGAGTGACTGCTCCTGAAATCAAGATGGCATTTGTTCGAGTGTGGCATCAATGGGCCCTAGAAAAGCTGGAGTCAATGGGAATCAGGAGGGAAGCTCTCCACTGGTTGGAGTCTTAGTTAGCACAAAGAAAGATGGTTGTTGTTGTTGAAGAACAATCATCTCAGCTCCAGGACATAACTGCAGGAGTTTCTCAGGGTAGTGTCCTATGCCCAACCATGTTCAACTGTTTTATCCATGATTTTCCTTCTTTCCTAAGGTCAGAAGTCATGATTGCACAATGTTCAGCAATGTTTGTGACCCCTCAGACACTGAAGCAGGCCATGTCCAAATGCTGGGTGATATCTAGTCTTGGACTGACAGGTGGCAAGTAACATTCCTGCCACACAAGTAGATGCATGGGAATGCGACCACCTGAAGTTTTTCCTCCAAACCACTTACTATGCCGACGTGAAAATATATTGCTATTCCTTAACTGTCACTCGATCAAAATCCTGCAACTCCCTCCCTAACAGCACTGTGGGTGTACCTACATCACATGGATGGCAGCAGGTCAAAGAAGACAACTCACCACCAACTTCCCAAGGGCAATTAGGAATGGGCAATAAATGCTGGAGTAGCCAGCGAAGTGTACATCCATAAAACCATAGAACCATAGAACATTACAGCACAGAAACAGGCCTTTTGGCCCTTCTTGGCTGTGCCAAATCATTTTTCTGCCTAGTCCCACTGACCTGCACCTGGACCATATCCCTCCACACCCCTCTCATCCACGTACCTGTCCAAGTTTTTCTTAAATGTTAAAAGTGAGCCTGCATTCACCACTTCATCTGGCAGCTCATTCCACACTCCCACCACTCTCTGTGAAGAAACCCCCACTAATATTCCCTTTAAACTTTTCCACCTTCACCCTTAGCCCATGTCCTCTAGTTTTTTTCTCCCCTAGCCTCAGTGGAAAAAGCCTGCTTGCATTCACTCTATCCATACCCATCATAATTTTATACACCTCTATCAAATCCCCCCTCATTCTTCTATGCTCCAGGGAATAAAGTCCTAACTTATTCAACCTTTCTCTGTAACTCAGTTTCTCAAGTCCCGGCAACATCCTTGTAAACCTTCTCACACTCTTTCAACCTTATTAATATCCTTCCTGTAATTAGGTGACCAAAACTGCACACAATACTCTAAATTCGGCCTCACCAATGTCTTATACAACCTCACCATAACATTCCAACTCTTATACTCAATACTTTGATTTATAAAGGCCAATGTACCAAAAGCACTCTTTACAACCCTATCTACCTGTGACGCCGCTATTAGGGACTTATGTATCTGTATTCCCAGATCCCTCTGTTCTACTGCACTCTTCAGAGTCCTACCATTTACATTGTATGTTCTACCTTGGTTTGTCCTACCAAAGTGCAATACCTCACACTTGTCTGCATTAAACTCCATCTGCCATTTTTCAGCCCATTTTTCTAGCTGGTCCAAATCCCTCTGCAAGCTTTGAAAACCTTCCTCACAGTCCACTACACCTCCAATCTTTGTATCATCAGCAAATGTGCTGATCCAATTTACCACATTATCATCCAGATCATTGATACAGATGACAAACAACAATGGACCCAGCACTGATCCCTGTAGCACACCACTAGTCACAGGCCTCCACTCAGAGAAGCAATCCTCCACTACCACTCTCTGGCTTCTTCCATTGATGTGGAGATGCCGGCGTTGAATTGGGGTAAACACAGTAAAAGTTTTAACAACACCAGGTTAAAGTCCAACAGGTTTATTTGGTAGCAAATACCATTAGCTTTCAGAGTGCTGCTCCTTCGTCAGATGGAGTGGAAACCTGCTCTCAAACAGGGCACAGAGACACAAAATCAAGTTACAGAATACTGATTAGAATGCAAATCTCTACAGCCAACCAGTTCTTAAAGATACAGACAATGTGAGTGGAGGAGGGAGCATTAAGCACAGGTTAAAGAGATGTGTATTGTCTCCAGACAGGACAGGAGGCAAGCTGTGGGGGTTACTGATAGTGTGACATAAAGCCAACATCCCGGTTTAGGCCGTCCTCATGTGTGCGGAACTTGGCTATCAGTTTGTGCTCAGCGACTTTGCGCTGTCGTGTGTCGTGAAGGCTGCCTTGGAGAACGCTTACCCGAAGATCAGAACCCGAATGCCCGTGACCGCTGAAGTGCTCCCCAACAGGAAGAGAACACTCTTGCCTGGTGATTGTCGAGCGGTGTTCATTCATCCGTTGTTGTAGCATCTGCATGGTTTCCTCAATGTACCATGCCTCGGGACACCCTTTCCTGCAGCGTATCAGAGAGACAACGTTGGCCGAGTTGCAAGAGTAGGTACCGTGTACCTGGTAGATGGTGTTCTCACGTGAGATGATGGCATCCGTGTCGATGATCCGGCATGTCTTGCAGAGGTTGCTGTGGCAGGGTTGTGTGGTGTCGTGGTCACTGTTCTCCTGAAGGCTGGGTAGTTTGCTGCGGACAATGGTCCATTTGAGGTTGTGTGGTTGTTTGAAGGCAAGAAGTGGGGGTGTGGGGATGGCCTTGGCAAGATGTTCGTCTTCATCAATGACATGTTGAAGGCTGCAGAGGAGATGCCGTAGCTTCTCCGCTCCGGGGAAGTACTGGACGACGAAGGGTACTCTGTCCACCGTGTCCCGTGTTTGTCTTCTGAGGAGGTCGGTGCGGTTTTTCGCTGTGGCACGTCGGAACTGTCGATCAATGAGTCGAGCGCCATATTCTGTTCTTATGAGGGAAAGGATGTCCCGTGGCATGGTACATTGGGGAAACCATGCAGATGCTACAACAACGGATGAATGAACTCCACTCGACAATCACCAGGCAAGACTGTTCTCTTCCTGTGGGGGAGCACTTCAGCGGTCACGGGCATTCGGGTTCTGATCTTCGGGTAAGCGTTCTCCAAGGCGGCCTTCACGACACACGACAGCGCAAAGTCGCTGAGCACAAACTGATAGCCAAGTTCCGCACACATGAGGACGGCCTAAACTGAGATGTTGGCTTTATGTCACACTATCAGTAACCCCCACAGCTTGCCTCCTGTCCTGTCTGGATACAATACACATCTCTTTAACCTGTGCTTAATGCTCCCTCCTCCACTCACATTGTCTGTACCTTTAAGAACTGGTTGGCTGTAGAGATTTGCATTCTCATCAGTATTCTGTAACTTGATTTTTTATCTCTGTGCCCTGTTTGAGAGCAGGTTTCCACTCCATCTGACGAAGGAGCAGCGCTGGTTCTACAGCGCAGAAGGGAGGGTGGAAGAAGAGGAGAGCGGTAGTGATAGGGGACCCGATAGTCAGAGGTACAGACAGGAGGTTCTGTGGTCGTGACAGAGACTCCCGGATGGTTTGTTGCCTCCTGGGTGCCAGGGTCAGGGATGTCTCTGATCGTGTGCACAGCATTCTGAAGTGGGAGGGTGATCAGCCAGATGTCATGGTACACATCGGTACCAATGACGTAGGAAGGAAGAGTGAGGAGGTCCTGAAGAATGAGTATAGAGAGCTTGGTAGGAAGTTAAAAAGGAGGACCCCGAGGGTAGTAATCTCAGGATTGCTCTTAATATACCTGTAGACGCTCTTAGGATTATCCTTCACCTTGTCTGCCAAAGCAACCTCATGTCTTCTTTTAGCCCTCCTGATTTCTTTCTTAAGTAGTTTCTTGCATGTTTTATACTCCTCAAGCATCTTATTTGCTCCTTGTTGCCTATACATGTCATACATCTCTCTCTTCTTCTTTATCAGAGTTCCAATATCCCTCGAGAACCAAGGTTCCTTATTCTTATTCACTTTGCCTTTAATCCTGACAGGAACATACAAACTCTGCACTCTCAAAATTTCTCCTTTGAAGGCCTCCCACTTACCAATCACATCCTTGCCAGAGAACAGCCTGTCCCAATCCACGCTTTTTAGGTCCTTTCTCATTTCTTCAAATTTGGTCTTTTTCCAGTTTAGAACCTCAACCCGACGACCAGATCTATCTTTGTCCTTGATCAAGTTGAAACTAATGACATTATGATCACTGGAACCAAAGTGTTCCCCTACACACACTTCTGTCACTTGTCCTAACTTGTTTCCTAATAGGAGATCTAATATTGCATCCTCTCTAGTTGGTACCTCTATATATTGATTTAGAAAATTTTCCTGAACACATTTTACAAACTCTAACCCGTCTCGACCTTTAACAGTCCCAATCTATATGTGGAAAATTAAAATCCCCTACTATCACAACTTTATGTTTCCTGCAGTTGTCTGCTGTCTCTCTGCAGATTTGCTCCTCCAATTCTCGCTGACTATTGGGTGGTCTATAATACACCCCTATTAATGTGGTCATACCTTTCCTGTTTCTCAGCTCCACCCATATGGCCTCGGTAGACAAGCCCTCTAATCTGTCCTGCCTGAGCACTGCTGTAGCATTTTCGCTGACTAGAAATGCCACCCCCCCGATCCTTCATCCCTCTGCGTCTATCACGTCTGAAACATCGGAACCCTGGAACATTGAGCTGCCAGTCCTGCCCCTCCTGTAGCCAGGTTTCACTAATGGCTCCCCACCCTCAGCTCATCTGCCTTCCCCACAATACTCCTGGCATTGAAATAGACACACCTCAGAAGATTATTATCACCACACACAACCCTTCTATTTGTGATTTTGCATGAACTATTAACATCATTTATTTTCACTCCCGCTCCACTATCTGCTCTGGCACTCTGGTTCACATCCCCCTGCAAATCTAGTTTAAACCCTCCCCAATAACACTAGCAAACCTCCCTGCAAGTATATTGGTCCCCTTGTAGTTCAGGTGTAACCCGTCTCTCTTGTACAGGTCCCACCTGCCCCAGAAGAGGTCCCAATGATCCAGAAATCTGAAACCCTGCCCCCTACACCAGTTCCTCAGCCACGTGTTCATCTGCCTGAGCATCCTACTCTTACCCTCACTGGCACGTGATTGGTAAGTGGGAGGCCTTCAAAGGAGAAATTTTGAGAGTGCAGAGTTTGTATGTTCCTGTCAAGATTAAAGGCAAAGTGAATAAGAATAAGGAACCTTGGTTCTCGAGGGATATTGGAACTCTGATAAAGAAGAAGAGAGAGATGTATGACATGTATAGGCAACAGGGAGCAAATAAGATGCTTGAGGAGTATAAAACATGCAAGAAACTACTTAAGAAAGAAATCAGGAGGGCTAAAAGAAGACATGAGGTTGCTTTGGCAGATAAGGTGAAGGATAATCCTAAGAGCGTCTACAGGTATATTAAGAGCAATCCTGAGATTACTACCCTCGGGGTCCTCCTTTTTAACTTCCTACCAAGCTCTCTATACTCATTCTTCAGGACCTCCTCACTCTTCCTTCCTACGTCATTGGTACCGATGTGTACCATGACATCTGGCTGATCACCCTCCCACTTCAGAATGCTGTGCACGCGATCAGAGACATCCCTGACCCTGGCACCCGGGAGGCAACAAACCATCCGGGAGTCTCTGTCACGACCACAGAACCTCCTGTCTGTACCTCTGACTATTGAGTCCCCTATCACTACCGCTCTCCTCTTCTTCCACCCTCCCTTCTGCGCTGCAGAACCAGACTCAGTGCCAGAGATCCGGCTGCTGCAGCTTGCCCCAGGTAAGGCATCCCCCACAACAGTATCCAAATCGGTATACCTGTTGTGGAGGGGAATGGCCACAGGGGAACCCTGCTCTGCCTGCCCTTTCCCTCGCTTGACGCTAACCCAATTACCTGTGCTCTGTGCCTTTGGCATAACTGCCTCCCTGAAGCTACTATCTATAAACTCCTCATTCTCCCGAATGATCCGGAGGTCATCCAGCTCCTGCTCCAGTTCCCCAACGCAGTTTGTTAGGAGCTGCAGCTGGATGCACCTCCTGCAGGTGTCGTTGTCAGGGACACCAGAGGTCTCCCTGACTTCCCACATCCTGCAAGAGAAGCATTCCAACATCCTGCCTGGCATTCTTTCTACTCTGAAGAAACAAAAACAACTTACCGGAACCTACCCTCGCCTCTGCCTGTTCACGCTGAAGCCTGTTTGAGCCAAAGCCGTCCCACTCTGCTCCCTCTCACTCCGCCGCCCACTCACAGCGCTGCCCGCTGGATAGAGTGGCCTGCTTTTTAAACCTTCTGCGCGCTACTGGCTGACATCAGGCGCCTGCGCAGTCTCGCTTTCCACTCGCTGCCTCCCTTGCTCCAACTCAAAAAATTCACTGGGGCCTACTTCCGGTTTTACACTCCCGGCTGCCTTAGAGAAAAGAAAACTCCGAAAAAAAGAGTAAGTTAAAAATACCTCTTACCTACTAGCTCTCCTCACTTGAACCACCACTGTAGCTGCTCCTCTGGAACAATTTAATCCCATGAATGATTAAATAAAAGGCAAAATATTCCCAAAGCAAGATGAAGAGAGTGAGTTCTTTTGATAGTCATACCTTCATAGTTTGTGGAGAGAACCAGCTTGATGAGGGAAATGATCTTTTCACAGCTTAGGATACCAGGTCATTCAAAATTTACTTGCATTTATATACACAACCACAGGAAAGCACTTTAAGTCTCAAAGCATTTTGCAGCCAATGAAGTACTTTTGAAATGTAGTTACTGTTGTAATGTAGGAAACAAGACTGCCCATATATACTGTACACAGCAAGCCCACACAAAACAGTAATGTGATAATGGCCTGATATCCTTCGACCGCAGTATATCAAGACTATGATTTCTATGATTTCTATGAAGACGTCGCAGCAAGTCAATGCCAAAAGTCATGTTTTTGCCTATACTTGACATATAAGTCAAACCCCTTTTGTCAGCTAAGACATGTTACACTCACACTAATAGTCAATCTTAATTTTTCACCCCACAAATTGATGTTTTGCTTACAGTAACTTATAACTGGCTACATGGGATCACGCAGATTATATAGGCTGTGGTGCAAAGATGCGCAGGAATTTAACACAGGGCAGATCCCGCATGATGAATGACAACGATGGTGACCACCCACATGTAAGCTGGTTGTTCACTTTTTTTACTCGGCATATAAACCAAGCTGCCATTTTTGGCGGGTTTTTTTGAGGCTTTAAATGTTGACTTATACACCAACATCTGTGGTAATCTGAATTTCTGTTATTGCTTGGGTCAGAAATATTGAGTAGGACACCAGGACACCTTACTCTTCTTTGAGCTGTGCCACAGGATCTTTCATATCCACCTGAGAGGGCAGATGTGGCTTCTCTCATCCTAAAAACAGTATCTCTTTCAGTACAACCTTCTGATAAGCAGAAATGCTGCCAAATGAACCACAACTGACCATAACAATACAAAGGGGACTTGGTGTAATACATACTAAAATGCCACTCCTCATTGTTAACTAAAAGATAAGCACAAAACCAGCTCCGCTGGACAGTTCATATCATTTGTCAGCCTGATGTCAGACCCCTGAAGCAACTGATCTACTTGAAGCTTAGTTGCAGTAGGAGATTCCCAGGAGGACAGCAGAAACACTTCAGGGATGTAAACCATAGAAACGTTATGGTAGAGAAAAATGCCATTCAGCCCATCAGGTCTGCACTGGCCAAAAAAGTGAATAAAAGACACTTTCCTGCGTCTGGTCTGCAGCTTTGCAGGTTACAGCATTTTGATCAATGCATCTTTTAAATGAGCTGAGCGTTTCAGCCTCAATCACCTATACAGGCAGTGAATTCCAGATGCTCACCACCTTCTGGGTGAAAGGTTTTTCCTTATATCCCATAGAACCATATAAGCCCTACAGTGCAGAAGGAAGACATTCAGCCTATCGCGTCTGCACTGACTCTCCAAAAAAGCATCTTACCCAGACCCACCCCCTGTCTTATCCCCGTAACCCTCTGTATTTACCATTGATATTCCACCTAGCCTACATATCTTGGGACTCTAAGGGAAAATTTAGCATTGCCAATTCACCTAACTTGCACATCCCTTCTAATCCTTCTACCAGTCAATTTAAATCCATGCTCCTGGCAATTGACACCTCTGCTAAGGGAAACAGGTCATCCAGTCTACCCCATCTTGGCCCCTCATAACTTTGCACTCCTCATAACCCCCCAGCCTGCTCTGTTCTAAGGAAAACAATCCCAGCCTATCCAATCATTCCTTGTAGCTGCAATTTTCAAGTCTTGACAACATTCTTGTAAGTCTCCTCTGTACCCTCTCCAGAGCAATTATGTCCTTCCTGTAATGTTGTGACCAGAACTGTGCACAAAACTCCAGCTGTGGCCTATCAGTGTTTTATACAGTTCCAGCATTACATCCCTGTTTTTGTACTCTGTATCTTGACCAATAAAGGAAAGCATTTTATTTGTTTCCTTTACCATCTTATCCACCTGTCCAGCCACATTCAGTGACCTCTAGACATGCACCCCAAGGTCTCTCACTTCCTCAACCACTCTCAATTGCCAGGAAAACAGAAGTCATTTTAGTTGATCTATATTGGTACTGTTAAATATTAGAAATAAGGTATAGATTTAAGTGGGTTTAATTTCATGTTTCTGTGTAAGGAAGGGTAAACCTATAGTAAGATTCATGTTAGATAAAGGTGTTTGCATGTATGGGGCTTTTGGTTTCAGTTCAAACTGTGTTTCTATTGTGCTGAGTGAGTTTATGGCATGAAAAATAAATAAAAACTTGGAGAAGGAATGACTGGTTGCTTAGCAACCAGCAGCACCTTTAGGGTAAGAAGGCCATTTGAGTTTGGCTTTGGCTGAATTCATAGCAGTTGGTGAGAGGAAGCAAGAGAATGAACAGCTCTCAGCTTTGCTACAAGAAAAGCCAGACAATGGAGTAATGGTTAAAAAAGCCAGTGCCCAAAATCTAAAGGACTGCTAGTTAAGGAAACTAGAGGAATGAACAGGAGTTTCCAGGAAGCCTGAAGTTAAAGGAAAAGAGAAAATTGGAACTATAACAGGATGTTGAAACAAAGACAGAAAATGTTGGAAAATCTCAGCCGGTCTGATAGCATCTGTGGAGAGAGACTAGAGCCAATGTTTCAAGTCTGGATGATCCTTTGTCAGAACTGAAGACAAGGAAAATCGGACAAGAGTTATACTGTGAGGGTAAGGAGGGGGAGCAGTAATTGATAGGATTGGCATAGACAAAAAGACAAAGATAACGTAAATGGTGATGATAAAGGCTGAGAAAGGTGCCAAGAGTGTCCATTAAGAGATTGGAATGTGTAAACATAAGAACAAAGGGGCAGAGAGGAATACGGCAGTCGGCCCTGGTGGAGGGAGGGGGTGGGAGACAAGATGGAAAGTGAGATTTTAGAAGTGGAAAAATAAAAATAAGAATATAAAATAATAAAAATGGACGAATAAGCTGAAAAGAAGAAATGAAATAAAATATAGAGTGGAGGCAGAGGAGAGAGTTCATCCTCTGAAGCTGTTGAACCCAATGTTCAGTCCGGAAGACTGGAATGTGCCTAATCGGAAAGATGAAGTAATGTTCCTCCAGTATATATTTGGCTTAACTGGAACATTGCAAAAGCCAAATCCCAGCTTTCCCTGAACTGATTCCAATGCCTCATAAATCTGAGCAGGACCCAGGGGACTCCTGCACTGTCTGTCTAGTTCTCTTGGACTGCCTGTCAATCACCCATTTCCTTTCTGCTTCCATGCCCCTAAGTTGCAGTGTGACCACCGCTTTGAACATGCTATCCACATAGCTCTCAGCCTCGTGGATATGAAGTGGTCAAACATCCCTGCCAACTCATGAGAGTGGTCAAACATCCCTGCCAGCTCATGAGAGTCCATAGTCTGTGACCGAATGGAGAAGCTCTAAATTCAGGAATGCACCAAACATATCAAGAGACTTTGTCAGGAACATGCAGAGGCATCAGAGAGAGCATAAACCCCTAAACAGCTCAACTAACCCACCCGTCAAGTACCACCAGCCCCTCATGTGGTAGAGCCCGCAGATTGTACATTTGACTTTCAGAACCTATGGAGCTGGAGTTATCTTTGATCTTGAGAGGCTGCCTAAGAAGAAAAACTAATACAGTCATAAGATAAAGACAGGAGTCTACAAGAAAAGACGGTAGCATGACAGAATGCAGAGAAGTTATTATTTTTTAGTAAGACATTAAGGGAGACAACTCATTAAAGTAGGATAGCAGGTCAAGTTCATTATGTTTACATCATAACAAAAAAAATGTATCGTGATCTAAACTAAATGAATCTAATTAGAACTGTTGCTCTGTGTGTTCACCTTAATGCGGAATAAAGCAGATTAACAATGGGAACCAAGACTCACACCGCCATCCTCCTCCCCTGCCCCCCACCACCACCCCCTCCCCACCCCCGTTAACGTAATCCACAGTTGGTAAGATTGAAGAGATACAGATGCAAAAACATAAGGATTTAGTCCAGGGCACAAGGAGATGATATTCGTCTTCACTGGGTTATCCTATAATACATGAAGATACAGGTCAGTGCAAGTCAACACTGATAAAATGAAGTTGCTTTACCTGGTTAGGGGAACAAGCAATGCCACTGAAACCAAGAAGCTGCCTATGACTGAGCTCAATTCATAATAGGCCTTTTCTCAGCCCATGTTTTCTTGTCCTCCTACGATACAATACAACTCCTAGTGAGCAGGGACTGCAAAAAAATAAAGTTTACTCTTTAACTGTGAATGAGTTAATAGTTTCGAAGCTAAGCAGAAAAAAATCAACCACAAGAGGATACCACAGCTTTAAGGGATTATAAGAACAATATTACAAGCTGGTTTGTTCTGCCACAATTGCACTGATTTTCAGACCTCAGCAGTGATCTGGTATTCAGTTATGTGAGAGCTGAAATGTGACTGCTTGTTTAAAATGAAATGACAGTTTAAGTTATATGAAAATCCTCACACCTCAAAACCCTGCCAAACCAATATGGCCAGATTCCAAAACTTCCCAATGTAAAGGAACTGAAGGATAATAGTTTCACTTAATCACAACCACCCTGGTGCTTATTTTACAGCAATTACCTTATTAGGGAGTATTATGTGCAACCAGTGCTGAAAGAAATGTCAGGAATCACTGGTCATGTTCACTTGAAGGATTTGTCTAATGGTGGAAATTTCTTTTGATGTGAGGTCTAGTATATCATGTCATTTGTTTGCTTCAGGTGTGATTTGTCTAGGCAGCCCACAGGTGTTCAATAAGCTTAAAGCAACTACAAGTAGGTTTACATCTTCAATGTAATCTGAGTTACACTTACGACCAGTATTTGCGCTGCAGCTGGCAAAATGCAAATGGCGTGTCAGATCCACAGTAAGCAGAAGCTTTATGATATATTTCACCTCTTTTTTCAAAGAACCATCTGGATTTTTAACAATTCAAACAGCTCAGAATGCCTGCTGATTATACGGACTTAAGATGGCAATGATGGATAGAGCAAATAGCCACTTATATGGAATCATATATAGGAATTTGAAGCCCAAATTGTCAGGCTACCTGGGAAAAAGAAGATTAGCAACATTAGCAGGAAGCAGAAATGACAATTAGTATCTCCAAATAATTTCATTAAGGTGAAATTTTCCATTTTGGTGTGAGGGGATTAAAATTGTCACCTCAGTATGCTGGTATAAGTGGTGGGATGTTGCTGTCCATTGCCTCCTGCAATCACTTATCTAGGTTCAGGTAAGGTCATATAATTCACATCTGACAAACTTGCGTCAGGAGACCTCAAACTGGGAGTGTATCCGCATTCAAGGGATATAGGGTTGCCAGGGCCTTCCCACAGAAACATCTTCAAATGGCTCAGCATGGCCTTCATGAGCAGGCAAATAATTTATGGTTACTTTGAAAAGATCTTTGAGGCTTTTGGTCATAATCTGCCAGAAATCTGCGCTCAGGAAAAACATGAACAGCAATGATCCTGTAAATCACCTGAGGAAGGAGACAGTCTACATTGAGTTTTTTAAAGAAATAGATAAACATCCTTCACCTGTGGGGCCCACTTGGATTTGTCCGGAGGCCGGACACCTTTCCTTATTTAATGTATCGCTCAAAACTACTAAACCAAATCATTCTCCATTTTGAAGAATAGGAGCTACCGGCTTAGGGAGTCCGGGCTCCTGTTTCCTCCCCAGCTGTCACTGGTCTTGCAAGGGATGGAAATTACACCCCTTATGGCAAAGAAAAATCCTCAAAATGATGGAAAGCTGTCAAACTTGGATATTGTCAGTTTCCTAAGGTCTTCCCTTCTTTATGATGGTCAGCTTGTTATGGCTCCTGCTCTGACCAAGACTGCAAGATACCACAAAGGGTCATGAATGAAGTCCAGTCCATCACTCAAAGCAGCCTTCCATCCATTGACTGTCTACACTTCCCACTACCTCGGAAAAGCAGCCAGCATAATCAAGGATTCCACGCACCCCGGACATACCCTCTTCCACCTTCTTCTGCTGGGAAAAAGATACAAAAGTCTGAGATCACATACCAACTGACTCAAGAACAGCTTCTTCTCTGCAGTCATCAGATCTTGAATGGACCTACCATATATTAAACTGATCTTTTTTTACACCCTAGCTGTAACTGCGACACTATATTCTGCACCCTCTCCTTTCCTTCTCCCCATGTACTCTATGGATGATATGTTTTGTGTGTATAGCATGCAAGAAACAATACTTTTCACTGTATACTAATACATGTGAATAATAAATCAAATCAGCTGGCAGAACCTCTGTGAAACTTTGGCTGTTTTTTTAATTTGCAGCAAATCAAGATAAGAGATATCAGTATTGAAAAGTGAATACTTTTCATTTTAGATACCAAGTATCAGCATAAATACAGATAGTGTGGTTAGATGCAGTGTGAAGCTCCCTACATTGTGTGCCATTCTCGGCAGAGTGCCCTCTACTGCACTAATGTAATATTTTCCACACAAGTCAACCTTGAGTCTTCCTTGAGTGATACATTCCTATTTTGATTATGATTTTTATTTTGTATTTTCATTATAGTACTTGGAACTTAAAATTGTGTTCACTGAACAAGATAACTTAGTCTGATTTACACACAACAAGCTCAGGAAGAGAACAAAGGAGACAAAAAACCTAAATAAAACATATAACGGACAAGAGCTCCCTTCAGTACTGGATTGAGGTTGTTCAGACATATTTAATCCAACTATCAGAAAAGACTTTAATTCCATTAGTCTGACTTCTAGCAAGAGCCCCCAGGAGAGAAAAAACAATTTCCCATGTACAGTATTCAGCACTTTGCAGGAAGACATTGGTTTCCAGTTCACCACTATCCCACCTAATAAATGCCCTAACCACCTCCAAACTTAACACCAACAGGAGCACAAGATTACGGCCTCAGTTTTGTTTCATCATATCCATAGAATCCTGGCAGTGCAGAGGGAGGCCATTCGGCCCATCAAGTCTACTGAGTGTCGGACTGAGAATCTTACCCAGGCCCACCCTCCTGTCCTCTCTCCATAACCCCATTAATCCCCTAACCTACACATCTTGAGACATTAATGGGCAACTTATCATGGCCAATCCACCTAACCTGCACAACTTTGGACTGTGCGAGGAAGCCAGAGCACCTGGAGGAAATCCACACAGACACGGGGAGCCTCAGAAATTTAAATTGTTCCCTTTCTGAGCCGGAAACTGATTGGCATTGCATTAACAATAATCACACCATTAAAGGAGTAGTCATCTTACTAATTTGGCACCTAACCTCTTGCAGCAAGGTCAAGGATGGGATGCTGTTTATGCAAAGGAAACGATAGAGTGACAGACATCAGCTAGCAATTTCTAGAGATGTGCATTTCTCTTCGTTCCCTGAACATTCTGGACAATTTACACATAAATAATGGTGTGTATTATAAACTTGACATTATTTCACCAGGAAGATTCAGTCCAATGAATTGCTAAATTGTCAAAGGTATACAATTCACCTCCATATCTGGCTGCTGGCAAATGTACTTAGATTAAACTATGTCTGTTATTCTGATTAGACTCATATTTTAACATGATTTTAATTGTTTTATGAGCTGCTGCACTACAGCCAAATACTTAACCTTCTGTCACTGCAAGACTTAGCTTGTGAAAGTAACATAATTCTGGCACCTTATCTAACCCGCTCTGCAAAGTTGGTTTCTGCGTAAGATGTCCATGTGATTAGTAGTTTGGCAACTGCTCCTTTGTTGTCTGACAAGATAAAGGAAGGCATTTGAGGGTTTCCACAAATCAACAATTCCAAAAAAGTGACAGGACAGCATTTCTCAGAATAAGGCTGAAGCCTATTTTGTATTGTAATACATTTGGTAGCTTAAAACCTTTACTGACAAAATACAAGTTTTAAATATTTTATCTAGGCTGTTACTAAGAGTTCTAAATAAGAGAACAGAATTAACCACAGCATGTTGTAACGGTCAAAAGCAGAAAGGTTCGCATGCCGTATTGTACATCAACACTTAAAAGCTCGGATAGTTCATGTCTAATTCGCATCTCATCCGTCCCCCAAACATTTGGTAATCTTCCTAGGCCACACATAATTTCCTACTGTCGATGTGAGCTGGTGGCCTGTCCTCAGGCTACCTACTGCTGATCCAATTCTTGAATTAATCATTGAATTGAACAGTAGGTAATAAGCCTGTCAACATTTCTTCTTTTCTTCTGAGGTAGGATGTTGCTTCTGGTGCCTGACATCTCAGGAACTTGTGTAAGTTCATTTATATTCTAATACTATGGTCTGGATTTTAACCTTTTGGCCCATTCACGCCGGGAACCCTGAAGTTTTAGCAATATATTTGTAACTGGGTTTTTTTAGCTCAGCCATGGCATTTGCTTTTGACTTCCATGTTTTCTGACCAGTTAGAGCAGGCAGGCATAACGATGATCCGAAGCTGTCTGGTTCAGCTCCATTATTTAAAGGGGACCTGCAAGAGTCAAGTGGATGCATTCTTGAAATGTAAGAACTAAGTCAGCAGCTCAGATTAAGAATAATGGATTTTGTTCTGCACCAATGGCCCAGATCTCCCTCCGCTGCTAATGAATCCCTCAGATGTCCCAATTTCCCTGCTCCCTGGAACCTCCTCGATAAAGTCTCCAACTCTGAGTTGGAGTCACAGATTTCTAACAGTTCTGGCTTACTTACCTGGATAGATAAAGAATTCTGGTCTAATTCCTGGGTAACTATACAACTGAGCCCCAAATCACTCGCACAGACCACCACCCATCCACCCCAACTCCCAATTCCCTCCTTGACCCCCTGACTCCCCCACAACCCTTTTAGAAAGCCTTCAACCACCCGGCTACGCCTCACTGACTCCAACTTCCCCACCCAACTCAACCCGACCCTCTGGCTCCCCCCTGACCTGACCTGAACTGGCTTCAACACCCTATCTACCTATCACCCTAATCTATTATCCACATAGCACCCTACCCACCTACAACACTACCATCCTAACCACCTACCACCCTTTCCACCTACCAGACTATCCACTTATCACCCATCAACTTATCTCTCTATCTATCTGCCAGTCTATCCACATCCTAATTTTTCCACCTACCACCCTACCCACCCACCAACCTACCCACCTGCCACCCTACCACCCTATGCAAAAGACCACCCTACCCATCAGTCGTCATACCTGCCTATCACCCTACCAACTTACCTACCTGCCACCTCAGCCACCTGCTACCCTACCCTGTTACACACGCCTCAATAATCCTACCCCCTTACCCACTACATATTCACCCATTCAAGTATACACTAACACACTCATACACTGTTTAAAGATCCCAGCTTTTCAGTGTGTTAGTGAAGGCTTATGAGAATAGTGCCATAAAATGGGGCATGGCAAATCTGCCCCCATAGATCTGAAAAAGAAGTTCAATTTCAGTCAGGTACACTCCTGAAGATTTCTGGAGAAGGTGGGTTGGAAGTCCCAACCAGAAATGCGGAGCTCCGGTCAGGGTGCAGAAAAATCAGAGCAGGGTGTCAATCTGATAGTGATCGCCATTCCTCAGAACATTCGGGCCATGGAAACATCATAGAAAATGTGAACGCAATCTTACAGAAGAGAAACATGCGCACCGGCTCTCAGCAATTATATACAGTTCATAAATGATTAGAAAATGCATATTTAGTATCTGGATACATGCTCAGCCTTAACTTAGCATATATGAAGTAGAAGTGTTACGATTCAAGGAGGTTCACTATTTGAAGTGATGTTACAGATATATCCTAGAACTTTATATGTTCTGCGATTATTGTTCCTGGACCAAGATTGTTATAAAAATAAAATGCTGCGGATGCTGGAATCTGAAACAAAAACAGAAAATGCTGGAAAATCTCAGCAGGTCTGACAGCATCTGTGGAGAGAGAATGGAGCCAACGTTTCGAGTCTGGATGGCCCTTTGTCAGAGCTCAGCTATGGATGGCGAAGGGTGATCCAGGCTCGAAATGTTGGCTCTATTCTTTCTCCACAGATGTTGTCAGACCCACTGAAATTATCCAGCATTTTCTGTTTCAAGTTTATTGTTGTCCTTTCATTGAAAAATGCCAGGCAATCTGTACTGTCCGTTAGTTTGATCAATTGGATACAAAAAAAACTGCCTTCAAGGAGCTTTCCAGCCTTTCCAAAATGAGAATTATGAATTGTTCAGAAAGAACATAAATATTATATAAAAATATGCTGCGCTGTTTCTAAACATCTATTGATTTATATTGTTCCTTTGTTTGCTGTATGTTGTGGGCAGTTGAATCTTTTGGTTAATTCTTGCCTTACCCACTTCCTCCTTGAGTCTGTATTTGTTTCGACTTTCCTTCAGTAGACAACAATTTCAAGTTCTCTCTCTTTAAAATGCTTTTTTTTTCTTGCGTCCCAAGTCCTGGATTTGCACTATAATCACTTTCAGATTCTACCCAACAGCTTTTCCTCCCACCAATGAACAAACTTGGTTTTCTCATAAAGCAAAAGTAGGACTGGAGACCAAGGACAAATGATTTAATGTTAATTCAATCTAAAACATATCAAGATAAATCAAACATTTTAAAACACCGCCAAATTAAAAAATAAATTACCAAGACTGCCAAGCCTAATTATAACAGGCAACCACCACATAGCGCGTGGTGCCTTTCTGCCTCCCATGCTAGGTGCCAGTAAGGTTTGTTCTAGCATTCCTGATGTCAGGCAATATTTTTAGCTGCTGTCTTTCTCAGAGGGAATTATTCAATCTTTTTTGGATATTAGTGAGTAATCGCAACACAGTGCACACTGCCTCTTTAACCCCTGTGTCCTGAGTCCTGAGATCCAGTTCATGTATTTCCCATGCTGAAGAATCTGATTTCTTGTGTGGGTCCCATCGGCATTGTGTTCCCAGACTTAGGTCTTTAAAACTTGCTGGGACTTGTCTACAGAAAATCAATTTTACAATTACTGGGGAGCTGCCAAGAGAAGCAACTCTTGCCTTCAGCACCACCCCTCTAATATGAGAACATTGTATGAGTTTGTTCTTCAGTATTTTTTGCTTCAGTTCCAACTCCTATGTTCACGAAATGACCCTAGAATGCTAAACTTTACATAAATTAATGCTATTTTCTAACATACAGTGCATCATCACACAATAGTGGGTGGCACAGTGGTTAGTTAGCACTGCTGTCTCACCCGGGTTCAATTCCGGCCTTGGGTGACTGCATGTGTGGAGTCTGCACGTTCTCCCCGTGTCTGCATGGGTTTCCACCGGGTGCTCCGCTTTCCTCCCACAATCCAAAGATGTGCATGCAGGTTAGGTTGATTGGCCATGCTCAATTGTTCTTTAGTCTCAGGAAGATTAGCAGGGTAAATACCTGGGGTTTCAGGGATAGGGCCTGGGTGGGATTGTTGTCGATGCAGGCTCGATGGACCGAATGACCTCTTTCTGCACTGTAGAGATTCTATGATGAACTACCGAGCAAAGTGGTTCCCTTTTTCAAAGTCAATAAGGATACCCGATCGTGCACATATTATCTTGAAATTGTCTTTCAATCAATTTGTCCATCTGGCTATCGTAGCACTCATTTAAATCACTTCAAAGTTTTCAAAAGATAAAACTACAATGATCAATTTCAAGTACAAAATGTAAGCCTGTTTGAGTCACAGAGCTATTTCCCTGGTAATGTACAATTTTCCATGAAATCTTCATCTTTAGTTTATATCTGTAGGCATTAATCTCGAATTGTTAAAGCTTGCCCCCTTAGTTGAATAATCTCTATTTTTATTTAACTGTTTCTATTAATAGTACACACACTCATGGGTTTAAGGGTGATCAACTGTCCCTATTTTAAGGGATAGTTCCTTAGTTTGACTGCTTGTCCTGCGTTCCTAAAGGAACACCTTTTTTCCCTTAATGTGGGACAGCCTGTGGAAGATTGAGCCTGGGATCCCCTCTTGCCTTTGTCTATTTGTTGTATCTTGCGAGCAATTAGAATGCAATTTCCACCAATTTATTATCGAATGCACTAAAAAAAATTACCAAAGCAAATAACACCCCAAGTGGCTCTATGTTTAACATCTTTATTTTTATTAAACATCAAAAGTTAGGAGTATCACAAACTTTTCTCCACTGACACCCACATCAGTTTTTTTGATCCAGGATCACGGTGCCACAGTGGTTAGCACTGCTGCCTCACAGTGCCAGGGACCTGGGTTCAATTCCGGCCTCAGGTCACTGTCTGTGTGGAGTTTGCACATTCTCCCTGTGTCTGCATGGGTTTCCTCCGGGTGCTCCGGTTTCCTCCCACAGTCTAAAGATGTGTAGGTTAGGTTGATTGGCCATGCTAAATTAACCCTAGTGTCAGGGGGATTAGCAGGGTAAATATGAGGGGTTACGGGAATAGGGCCTGGGTGGGATTGTGGTTGGTGCAGACTCAATGGGTCGAATGGCCTCTTTCTGCACTGTAGGATTCGATGATTCTATGAGGATCCTGGCCACATACAAATTTCATCATTTAGTGCTTTATGGTAATCACAAGCAGAGTAGCTCTGGCAATGACTTCTCTTCCTGGCTAAAGCTGTTGCTTCTGGAGTCCTCCAAGAGTCCACCGTTGGCCCTCTATTATGTCTTATATATGTGTAGCTTCTTGACAACATCATCTGAAAACTGCAGAATGTGTTCCACAGGTACGCTGAATACACCCTGCTCTACCTCACATGTCTCGATCCCTGATCTGCCTCTATGCTACCAGAATATTTGTTTGACGTCGTTTTGGGTGTGTAACAATTTCCTACAGTCAAACACTGGGCAGGCCAAAGCCTTCATCATCAGCTGTCTGTGCCCATCCCCTCCCAGACCACTACTTCAGGCTGAACCCGGCTATTTGCAACTTCGTTGTACTATTTAATCCTGAACTCAGCTTCCAACTTCATTCCTTCTCTCACGAAGACTGTCTTCTCTGTGGTATTATCCATCATGTGGAGATGCCAGCGTTGGACTGGGGTGAACACAGTAAGAAGTCTCACAACACCAGGTTAAAGTCCAACAGGTTTATTTGGTAGCAAATACCATAAGCTTTCGGAGCACTCCGGGTCATTTTAGTTCTTAAGTTGCTTTTTCCTTCTCTTGTCTTTTTTGAGCCTACAGTATTGCAAACTAGATTTTGCAGACTAACTTGTAGAAAACATGCCAATGTCAATACTTCAAGCCCTCGCTGTTATTTTTAGAATCAAGAAAGTCTTTTGGATTCTTAATTTTGAGATTTATATTTGAATTTATCATTCATGTTGAGAATATAAATCTTTTTCTATGCCTAAAAGAAAACAACAAAGGAATGAATAAATTAATAATAGATCATTTGGGGGAATTATTTGTCTCCACATATTTTTGCTGTCACCCATGTACCAGAATAGTTATTTGTCGAGTATGCAATATAACTGTTCGACTATTCTCAATAGAATATAAAACATATAGACTGAAATTAAGAGCACAAATGTTGAAGTTGGATTCTATTAAAAAATAAAAGCACTTGGAAAACAAAGCTCAGAGCTTTGTAATTTAATAAAGGTTAGACATTGATGAAGTTTAATTTGAGGCTTGAACAAGAACATTTACTGCAATATATTGGGACACAGAAGTTTTTTGTCAATCTGTCTGAAGCAACATAAACCATATCTTGGATAGTAATTTCATAAGATATCTGGTTTTATCTATTTGGTCAGGTAAATGATCACAGAGTTTTAGGTTTTTTATATTTTGGGTGCGATAGTGGGGAGCGATCTTACCTGCCATTCCTACCACGCTCCCGCTGCAGCGAGGTCGGAGAATTTAACAGCCAGTTAAATCTCCGTTCACTGCGGTGGGATGGGAAAATCCTGCTGGCCTGCACGTTGGTAAGATTCCGTCCCTGGTGTTTTAATTGCTTAGTTGAAAGTAGTTCATGTGGGTGCTTTGTAATTGCCCAATTACTTTTAACGACCCTCAGGAATAATTAATTTCCTTTTGTGCTCTGTAAGCTCACCATCTATCAATTGGCTTCAAAAAGCACACAGAAAATTATCCAACATCAGATAAAAATATAGGCGGACGATAACATTTACTAAATAGTGCTGGTTGTCACTACTAGGTTTCTTAACGTATAGTTTAGTAATTTGCACTATTCATGGAAAATGAGAACTGAATGATATGTTCATTTGTTTGCATAAGGCTGCATTTGCACTACTGCGGAAGCATTAATGGAAATTTTGCTTTGCCTTGATACTGAGTCAAGGCCAAACTTGGTGGCAGAACAACAGAACTGAAGTCCCTCCCTCTGCTTTGCTCCAGAATTTGCTCGGGCCTGACCCTGCATTCTCATTACAACTTCTCAGCATGGGTACAAAATAAAGCAAAATTGTATTCGCATTTTATTTTTTACATTTTCCCTTGCCCTTGCAGGTAAGACTGCATTTATTGCTCTACCCCTGTTGTCTTTAGAAGATGGTGGTTGGCCAGTTCCTTGAACCACAGCAATCTTTGTAGTGATGATGCTCCCATAAAAATGTTAGGTTGGGAATCCCAGGATATTGATCCAACAACAGTGAAGGGACAAGATAACCAAGCCAGGATGGAATGTGACCTTGAGGGGAATTTGAGACGGTGGTATTCCCACAATATGTTTGCTCTTGTCTTCCTTAGTAATAGTGATCATAAAGAAGGGAGGTGCTGCCAAAGTAATCTTGGTGAGTTGCTATAGTGCATATGCAAATCATACATACATAGTGCACTTGGTGTGGAAAGGGTGAATGTTGAGTGCAGAGGCACTGATTATAAGTGAACTCTGTCTTGGATTGTGTCAAGCATCCTTAATTATTGGAGCAGTATATATTGAAACCTTTGTTCTCTCCAGATTTGACCACTTCATCCTAACTGACTTCTGTTTTACTCAGAGTCATTGGTCCCACACTCAATCGAATGCTGCCCTGAGGTTGAAGGTAGCTACACTAACCTGTCTTCTGGCATTAAGCTCTGTGTCCATGTCAAGATCAAAGCTGTTGATAAGGCCTGAAGTTGAGTGGTTCTGGCAGAGCAGGAGCATCGATGAGCAGCTCGTTGGTGAGTAAATAAATGCCCTTTCTGCCATAGTCCAAAGATGTGCAGGTTGGGTGGATTGGCCATGCTAAATTATCCCTTAGTGTTCCAAGATGTGTAGGTTAAGAGGATTAGCGGGGTAGATGCGTGGGGTTACAGCGATAGGGTGGGGCTGGACCTCGATACGATGCTCTGTCAGAGAGTTAGTGCAGGCCTGAAGGGCCAAATGACCTCCTTCTGCACTGTATGGATTCTAAGAGCATAGACATTCACTGACAGTTGGGTAAAACACATCAAAAGGGAGGAATTACTGTATTGTTAAACTTCAACAATATCTTCAACATGCAGTGTGTGGTGAACCATCGTTGGTTCCCACTAGATAGTACTGAGCCAGGGTCTGGCCAGTACTACAAGTATGTATATATGTTGCTGTTGGGGTTAGGGATGGGTTGTTCTACTTGTTGCTGTTGGGGTTAGGGTTGGGCTATTACACCTTGTATTATAGTTATTATGGTACATCCCAGTCGGGCTCCGCCTCCTGGGAGAGGTATAAAGGTCTCTGCTCTGTTTGGGACCCCTCAGTCTGGGATCGTGTATATAATTAGTAGCTTCATTGTTACAGCAAATAAAAGCCTTTATTTCCTGAGCATCTCAAGCCTCGTGTGTGATAACGCGCATCACAGTGGCAGTTCATTATTTCGTCCTATTCTTTTTCCTGTGGTTGTTCAAACCTTTTGCTCTTTATGTCTTCAGTAATGCTGACATTACTTATCTGTTATCATTTTTGTGGGTCTTAGCTTCGGGTATCCTTGGTTATGATCTATGGAGACTGCTAAAGGCATGGCTGTTGGTGAACTTGAACTTTTTTTAAACATACTTCTAAAAATACACATGACAAGGCTTAACAATGAGGCTTCACATTGAACCATCGCTCAGTAGACCTTGTTGTCATGTGATTTTACATCAATGATGATAGAGACTATCTATTTACATATTTAACATTAATTATTTACACTACATCTCCTCCCAAGTGTTTGACTCTATTCAATACATTATTTACAGTATCTTACATCTGCCCACAAAATCTCTGCCTTCATCCCTAGTTAACAAAGATAAACATTGTGGTGGACATACTAATCTTTCCAAACTTGTTCTCAGCTCTCTTGAAGGACATGAAGTATTAAAGTTCTTCATGTTCTCCTTCAAACTCGATAAAGTAGTATGTGGATCATCAAAAACTGCAAGCTGGCTGTTCTGGTCATCTTCCTGATCTTCTAGATAACTGATTCATTCATTGAAGATCTTCTTGTAGAGATGATTACGCTTCTGTTTATTCTCACTATTTTATTTTCTGTCTCCACAAAATCACAGTTGTAATATTATTTCCAAAATCTGGCTTTGGTGATTTTGGCCACAAATCCATACTGACTTCCCTGTCTGGAGTTCTGGTAAGTTATTCACTCTGTGGCATTGATTGTAGTTGTTGGTTTGATTTGCACAATATTCATCTTCCTTCTTCCTTGCCCCCCTCTATATTTGCTGCCTTGAGGCATTTGCAGAAGAACAGGAGGTTGAGTTTCTAAATCACAGTTTTAAAATTAATTTATGGGATGTGGACATTGCTGGCTTGATGTTAGCAGTTGTGGGTTTGGAAGGTGCTGCCTATGGAATCTTGGTGAGTTCCTGCAGTGCATATTGTAGATGGTACAAGTTATCTGCAGTCATGTTCCCATTAGAGGTTCAGATGGAACCAGACCATTTTGGAGTGGTGTGGAATGGTAGCTCAACTGTGTGAAGATGATATCATCATGTTTCTTTAACAAAGCCTATTACTATCTTTATTCCTCTTTCAGCCTCCCAATTAGATTGTGTGTATTGGGGTGAGCTAGTTTTGTGGACAAATCCATAGGCTTCTGTGAGTTTCTTAAAACATTCAATAATTCGCACATTAGTTCTATTCTCTTTCTACAGGTGCAGTCAGGCCTGCTGAGATTTTCCAGCAATATTTGGTTTGGTTTCAAATTCCAGCATCCACAGTAATTTACTTTTATCTTTATTTCACTTGATTCTATTTGGTTCTGGTGCTCCACCTTTAGAGGACTTGTTTCAGTCTTCTGAAGACCTCTGAATACGTTTGGAAATTCTGTCCTGAAGTCTTTCAATTTTTCTGGGTTTCCTAATTTATAGGTAAGTTGAAGCTCTGTGCAATATTTTGGTTTAATAATGGATATTCTTGGTTTTAGATCAGGTACAACATTTCTGTGATTTCTCTTCCTTTGTACTGAAGTGTAGCATTCAACTGTCCTTTCACCTTCAGTCGGATACCTCCTGGACTGTGGAGTTGTACGGTCAATGACTGGAGTAAGACTTGCTTTAGCTATTGTTCTGTATCTGAAAGAATTGAAACCCCTGTTCCAGTGTCTAATTTGATTTTTTAAAATGTTTCTTGACCATAATGTCTGCAGTCCAATAGCTCCCTTTAGATCCTATAATTTCTCCCACGAATGGCACTTCATTGTCTTTTGCATCTTCAAATTCTTGATTGCTACATGATTTAATTCAGTAATGGGCAACTTAGGCTGATGAATAAGCTGCATGAGTGACCCCTCCTTCATCTCAGTGGGCCTCACTGTTGGAATCTGGCTTGTCCACTAACCATGACCACATGAATAAAATTAAATACATTTAATACACACTAAATATTTCATAACAAGTTGTAGAAAATGCTTAATCATTTATATGTTAATAGAACTATCATCAACTTCAAATGGTAAAAATAAAATAAATATTTACACTTTGGCTGCAGAGGGAACACATGGCTCTCACAGTCCATGCTGTGTGTAGTCAACATGCACCTCACTTCACTTGCCCTTGCTTTATGTGCGTATCACTTGAGTCATACCAGTAGGACAGAGATCAACAGAATGTGACAACTCTGCTCATGGGCATCAGTGAACAAAATGACTCATGGGCTGCACTCAGAACCCAGATGGGCCACATGTGGTGCCCGGGCTGCAGGTTGCCCAACACTATTTTAATTGGTTTTCCTTAAATTTCCTGAGTTGAAAATTTCTTGCTTTGGCATACAGCTTTAAAATGTCCACTCCTCTTACAGGAAAAGCACCATGATTTTTTTTTGTGGGATACGTTTTGTACTGATGTAGTCTTAGCGTACTAAATAGTGGCAGCTACTGGGAGTGTCCTCTTTTCTCTTTCCCTTTTTTTGAGTAGTTGTGATGCTACGTCTATATCCTACAGACTGCAGTGTCAGTCATTTTTCTCCATTAAATCTCCCTGCAACCTTGAATAACTACACAATGTTGCTAAGTCACTTCTGCCTGCCTCATTAACTGCACAGCCTTCGACAGGACAACTCCTCCATTGGCTGATAAAGTCTCCTCTAAGACTCTTACAACAATGCAATCCTGACTTAATTTTTCTCTCAGGGTTCCTCTTTGCCCTCCTGGGGCCCATTTGCTGTGTTGAAGCTCGAAGTACAGCACTTGTTTTGGAAGTCTCGTATCAGGCATACAGATGATGTGGTCCGCCCAGTGTAGCTGATGGCAAAGGGTCAATGTATGGAAAGAGCAAAGAACAAAACAAATTACAGCACAGGAATAGGCCCTTCGGCCCTCCAAGCCTGCAGTGACCATGCTGCCCGTGTGAACTAAAACCCCCTACCCTTCCAGGGACCATATCCCTATATTCCCATCCTATTCATGTATTTGTCCAGATACCCCTTAAAAGTCACTATTGTATCTGCTTCCACTACCTCCCCCGGCAGCCAGTTCCAAGCATCCACCACCCTCTGTGCAAAAAACTTGCCTCGTACATCTTTAAACCTTGCCCCTTGCACCTTAAACTTATGCCCCCTAGTAATTGACTCTTCCACCCTGGGAAAAAGCTTCTGACTATTCAAAAAGTAGTCCAAGTTGTCCAAGGCCTTGTTGTGAATTTTGATATCCGGGGGATTACAATGGTGTGTGGCGGGGCACACAGCCCTTTCATCTACAAACCTGCCCCTGCCATACAGACCAGTTCAGACCATACAGACCGGTATCCCATTCACCGACAGAGACTGAACAGAGATATGCAGTGATCGAGAAAGAAGAATGGACACATTATGTTCTTGGTCTCCACTTTAAGTTAGAGATAGACCACAAACTCTTAGTGACATTCTTAAATCCCAAGCAGTTAGCAAAAATGTATCCATGAACACAATGATTCAGACTGAGGATGATGAGGTTTGGTGCCAAAACTGATGAGAAAACAACAGATTACAGCAGAAGCTTTGTCCCATATCTCAGTGGCAAGACCTGAACAAGGCAATGTAACCTTTGTTAAAGAGGTAGAACCTTTGCATCAACAACAACCACAACTCCTCCTGCAACAACTCAGCAATTGAATAAAATCAGAAATGCACAGAAATCTGATGACCAATGTGCTCAGGTCAGAGAAAACTGCATCAAAGGATGGCCAGCATACATGCCACACAATCCCATTCTCAGACTATGAGCAAAAATTAGTTGATGATTTACTTATCCATGATGAAAGATTGGTCATACTGAGAGTTCAGAGACTCAACGTACTATAACAATTGTTTCAAGGCTATTTGGGCATCACAAAACATCGAGCCAGAACAAGATATTCTGTTTGGTGGCCAGGTCTCTCAAAGCTGTTGGAAAAGATCATATCAAATTGTATTACTAGTCCTATTCATCATCAGGAGACAAGAGAGCAGTTGATGTCATCCTCTTTCCATTGAGAATGTCTTGGGATGGACCATTTTGAATACGGAGGTAAAATGTTCTTGATGATAATACTCTACTGCTCAAAATTGACAGAAGTCAAGCAACCGCACGGTCACACCTCCGAAGCAGTAATTACTTCGCGGAAGGAGATATTTGCAAAGCATGGAATGCCAGATCTTATCATCTTGAACAATGGACCACTCCACCAATGATTATGTTCCAATTATGTGAATGGTTTTCTTAACTCACAGACTCTGTAAATATTCTGTGTTAGTACAACAAGAGAAAGGATATTATAAAAATCTGCCCCAAAGAATGCTGAAAAGGATGGAGAAGGAAACAAGGAGCCCAATTTTCCCACCCCACTAGGCTAGTCGAGTAACATAGCGGGCAGGAAATTTAAGCATGAGGCTAAAAATCTGATTCCCACCTGGTGTCCAGCAGGTTGCAATTCTCCTGGGCCTTTTTCTTCACGTAATTAGCCTTATGCTGGAGTATTCATGCCCTAACACAAATGTCTTTAGCAAGCTCCGGATGGTAATGTTTAAAGTTTATTTATTAGGTTTACATTAGGCTTAAATAGGCTTACATTAACACTGCAATGAAAATTCCCCTAGTCCCCACACTCTGGTGCCTGTTCCTACACTGAGGAGAATTTAGCATGGCCAATACCCTTAACCAGCACATCTTTTGGATTGCAGGAGGAAACCGGAGCACCTGGAGGAAACCCACGCAGATATGTAGAGAATATGCAAACTCCACACAGACAGTGACCCAAGCCACGAATCAAACCCAGGTCCCTAGAGCTGTGAGGCAGCAGTACTAACCACTGTGCCACCGTGCCGCCCAGGCTCACTTGTATTTCCAAACTTGCCGCTGAAGGTTCCCATCAGTGGGGATCACAACTGGTCCCCAGCAACAGAGTCCAGACGTGATAGCCTTGCTGGTGGGCCCAGAGGCCATTGAGGCCCCCTGGAAGGTCAGGGGCAGAGGGGCAGTGCTGTTTGGGTAGTTCCATCCTCATAGAATCATAGAAACCCTACAGTACATAAAGAGGCCATTCGGCCCATCGAGTCTGCACCGACCACAATCCCACCCAGGCCCTACCCCCATATCCCTACAAATTTTACCCACTAATCCACGCATCCCAGGACACTAAGGGGCAATTTTTAGCATGGCCAATCAACCTAACCTGCACATCTTTGGACTGTGGGAGGAAACCGGAGCACCCGGAGGAAACCCACGCAGACACGAGGAGAATGTGCAAACTCCACACAGACAGTGACCCAAGCCGGGAATGGAACCCAGGTCCCTGGAGCTGTGAAGCAGCAGTGCTAGCCACTGTGCTACCGTGCCGCACAGCCTAGGACCTTGGCAGTGCCTGATTAGCACCCTGGCATTGCCCATCAGGCACCATGGCCCGGCCAGCCTGCCAAGGGAGCACGGGCTCATGGGGAAGGGACTGCACAGGTGTGGAGCCAGACTGGGGAGAGGTGTGAGGGGAAGGTGGACTCTGCATTAGGGGGTGGGAGCTAGTGGTGCTGCCAGCGATTGGGGGGACCGGTGTTGTGCAGGGGGTGAAGTACATGGATCTCTCAGTATACTGGGAGATCAGACGCACGCACGATGGCACCCTGAGCACTCTCCTGCTGGCCTCTCTGTTGGGTTTAAGCTCCATCTGCCCCCCAAACACTGGTGTGAATTACCTGACAATATTTGTATTGCAATAAGCAGTCTCACAACACCAGGTTAAAGTCCAACAGGTTTATTTGGTAGCACAAGCCACAAGCTTTCAGAGCGCTGCCCCTTCATCAGGTGAGTGGGAGTTCTGTTCACAAACAGGGCATATAAAGACACAAACTCAATTTACAATTGAATACTTTTCTTCAGTGTTCACCAAGGAGAGGGGCCATGTTTTTGAGGAAGAGAAGGTGTTACAGGCTAATAGGCTGGAGGAAATAGATGTTCGGAGGGAGGATGTCCTGGCAGTTTTGAATAAACTGAAGGTCGATAAGTCCCCTGGGCCTGATGAAATATATCCTAGGATTCTTTGGGAGGCAAGGGATGAGATTGCAGAGCCTTGGCTTTGATCTTTGGGTCCTCGCTGTCCACGGGAATGGTGCCAGAGGACTGGAGAGTGGCGAATGTTGTTCCTCTGTTTAAGAAAGAGAATAGAAATGACCCTGGTAATTATAGACCGGTTAGTCTTACTTCGGTGGTTGGTAAATTGATGGAAAAGGTCCTTAGGGATGGGATTTACAACCATATAGAAAGATGCGGATTAATCCGGGATAGTCAGCACGGATTCGTGAAGGTCAAGTTGTGCCTCACAAATTTGATAGAATTTTTTGAGGAGGTAACTAAGTGTGTTGATGAAGGTAGGGCAGTTGATGTCATATACATGGATTTTAGTAAGGCGTTTGATAAGGTCCCCCATGGTCGGCTTATGATGCAAGTAAGGAGGTGTGGGATAGAGGGAAAGTTGGCCGATTGGATAGGTAACTGGCTATCTGATCGAAAACAGAGGGTGGTGGTGGATGGAAAATTTTCGGATTGGAGGCAGGTTGCTAGCAGAGTGCCACAGAGATCAGTGCTTGGTCCTCTGCTCTTTGTGATTTTTATTAATGACTTAGAGGAGGGGGCTGAAGGGTGGATCAGTAAATTTGCTGATGACACCAAGATTGGTGGAGTAGTGGATGAGGTGGAGGGCTGTTGTAGGCTGCAAAGAGACATAGATCGGATGCAGAGCTGGGCTGAAAAATGGCAAATGGAGTTTAACCCTGATAAATGTGAGGTGATTCATTTTGGTAGGACTAATTTAAATGTGGATTACAGGGTCAAAGGTAGGGTTCTGAAGACTGTGGAGGAACAGAGAGATCTTGGGGTCCATATCCACAGATCTCTAAAGATTGCCACTCAAGTGGATAGAGCTGTGAAGAAGGCCTATAGTGTGTTAGCTTTTATTAACAGGGGTTTGGAGTTTAAGAGCCGTGGTGTTATGCTGCAACTGTACAGGACCTTGGTGAGACCACATTTGGAATATTGTGTGCAGTTCTGGTCACCTCACTATAAGAAGGATGTGGAAGCGCTGGAAAGAGTGCAGAGGAGATTTACCAGGATGCTGCCTGGTTTGGAGGGTAGGTCTTATGAGGAAAGGTTGAGGGAGCTAGGGCTGTTCTCTCTGGAGCGGAGGAGGCTGAGGGGAGACTTAATAGAGGTTTATAAAATGATGAAGGGGATAGATAGAGTGAACGTTCAAAGACTATTTCCTCGGGTGGATGGAGCTATTACAAGGGGGCATAACTATAGGGTTCGTGGTGGGAGATATAGGAAGAATATCAGAGGTAGGTTCTTTACGCAGAGAGTGGTTGGGGTGTGGAATGGACTGCCTGCAGTGATAGTGGAGTCAGACACTTTAGGAACATTTAAGCGGTTATTGGATAGGCACATGGAGCACACCAGGATGATAGGGAGTGGGATAGCTTGATCATGGTTTCAGATAAAGCTCGGCACAACATCGTGGGCCGAAGGGCCTGTTCTGTGCTGTACTGTTCTATGTTCTATGTTCTATACAAAATAATGGTTGGAATGCGAGTCTTTACAGGTAATCAAGTCTTAAAGGTACAGACAATGTGAGTGGAGAGAGGGTTAAGCACAGGTTAAAGAGATAGGTATTGTCTTCAGCCAGGACAGTTAGTGAGATTTTGCAAGTCCAGGCAAGTCGTGGGGGTTACAGATAGTGTGACATGAACCCAAGATCCTGGTTGAGGCCGGCCTCGTGTGCGGAACTTGGCTATCAGTCTCTGCTCAGCGACTCTGCATTGTCATGTGTCGTGAAGGCCGCCTTGGAGAATGCTTACCCGAAGATCAGAGGCCGAATGCCCGTGACCGCTGAAGTGTTCCCCAACAGGAAGAGAACACTCTTGCCTGGTGATTGTCGAGCGGTGTTCATTCATCCGTTGTCATAGCGTCTGCATGGTCTCCCCAATGTACCATGCCTCGGGACATCCTTTCCTGCAGCGTATCAGGTAGACAACGTTGGTCGAGTTGCAAGAGTATGTATCGTGTACCTGGTGGATGGTGTTCTCACATGAGATGATGGCATCTGTGTCGATGATCCGGCACGTCTTGCAGAGGTTGCTGTGGCAGGGTTGTGTGGTGTCTTGGTCACTGTTCTCCTGAAGGCTGGGTAGTTTGCTGCGGACAATGGTCTGTTTGAGGTTGTGCGGTTGTTTGAAGGCAAGAAGTGGGGGTGTGGGGATGGCCTTGGCGAGATGTTCGTCTTCATCAATGACGTGTTGAAGGCTCCGGAGAAGATGTCATAGCTTCTCCGCTCCAGGGAAGTACTGGACGACGAAGGGTACTCTGTCCGCTATGTCCCATGTTTATCTTCTGAGGAGGTCGGTGCGGTTTTCTGCTGTGGCGTGTCGACACTGTCGATCGATGAGTCGAGCGCCATATCCTGTTCTTATGAGGGCATCTTTCAGCGTCTGGAGGTGTCTGTTGTGATCCTCCTCATCTGAGCAGATCCTGTGTATACGGAGGGCTTGCCCGTAGGGGATGGCTTCTTTAACGTGTTTAGGGTGGAAGCTGGAGAAGTGGAGCATCGTGAGGTTATCCGTGGGCTTGTGGTACAGTGAAGTGCTGAGGTGACTGTCCTTAATGGAGATGCGTGTGTCCAAGAATGCAACCGATAAAGGGGCAGCGCTCCGAAAGCTTGTGGCTTGTGCTACCAAATAAACCTGTTGGACTTTAACCTGGTGTTGTGAGACTTCTTACTGTGCTTACCCCAGTCCAACGCCGGCATCTCCACATCATGTCAACCTCTGTATTGCACAAAGTGCCATAAATTACCGAGACCCAGCTTGCCAAAACAACAGGTGGGAAAACCTCCTGTTTTCCCTTTGAATTTTTCAGGGAAAATCGCCCCCAAGGAGTGGAAGATATGCAACAAAGCAATTGGAGAAAAAGACCAGCTTTTTAAAAAATGAGTTCAAAATATAGTTTTCAAGAGACCCACTAGTTATTTAAAAGATTAGGCATATATCTGAAGGACATTAGAAAATCATAATGTAGAGAAAGAGGCTGTTTGGCCCATTATACCTGTGTTGGCTTGTTGAACAATTTATCCAATTAGTCCCACTCTCCTGCTGTTTGCTCAGAGCTCCACAATTCTTTTGAAAGTTACTGTTGAATCCACTCCCCCCCCCAACCCCGCTCCGCCCGTTCAGGCAGTGGTTTCTAGATCATCAACACAAATCTGTCGACAGAAATTGCATGTTGGAATTCACAAGTTCTTTGGCATTTAAACATAAACCTGTCAATGTTAAAGGGACATAAATTTAATATAAAATATACCTGAGGGATCCTCCATGGCTTAAAATCTGCAAGTCTGTGACAAGTATAAATAACACCAGCAGTTGTGCAGAAAATCCTTGAAATGGAAACTCTCCTGTCTCAACATGAACAGAAACTCTTTTGAAAAATATTAATTCGCAGGTGTGGACGACCACCTGTGAGACCAAATGTAGTAACTTTAACTGGTGTAACATTCACACGTGCTGACTGTTGACACTGCTCTAGATTTTGTAAGAAATGTCAGGGTTTTTTTCTGTGACAGTAGCTCAGACTAACATCTGAAAGTGTTTTTAACATAAGAAGCAGTCGTAAATTTTGGGCTTGAATTTTTGTGGGGGTTACTCTGGTCTTCTGATATAACTCTGGTGAAAGACAAATGAAATTCCCACGGAAAGAGTGGAGATCTGTTCTAGCTGTTTCCCTGCCGTTTTTGAGGATTTCCTTGGTCTCTTTCTGTCTGTCCCTTAAAACTCAAGTTATAGATTGGGGGCATTGACTGCTTCAGTCAAGACTCTTTGATCCAGTAAGGTGACCCGCTATTGCAATTCTGGCCATTACATGCAATAGCTGAGCTGTACCTGCCCACACAAGGGCTTCATGTGAGGTCTATCAATGGAGCACAGTAAGTGGCAAGAGGCCTGGGCTCCAGAGCATAAACAGTTAACAAAACCAGGCCCTTTCCTTTGGAGCAGATCCTTCAGTGGCATACTCCACTCCAAGTGTGGGTAGAACCCAATATCTCTTGGTATGGACATGAGGCTGCCGTGATCTTAGCCTAACAATCAACATTGTAACCTGAGTTACTTGGGGTCCTTATTCACTCGATTTTTGTCAACCCATTGGACTAAAATACAACATTCGGATTCTCTCAGCAGGGAATCCAGCAGCTGACCAGGAACCTGCAAGGTCGAGGAGAAGGTCTTTCACTGGATCTTTAACTGAGCCTGACATTTTTTGAATTCATTCTTGGGACATGGGTGTCACTGGCTGGCCAGCATTTATTGTCCATCCCTAGTTGGAGGGTAGCTGAAAGTCAGCCACACTTTATTGTGGCTCTGGAGTCAGATGTAAGCCAGACCAGGTAAGGATGGCAGATTTCCTTCCCTAAAGGACATTAGTGAACCAGATGGGTTTTTCCAACAATCGACCATGGTTTCGTGGTCTTTGTTAGACTCCTAATTCTAGATATTTTTTATTGAATTCAATCTCCACAAGCTGCCATGGTGGGATTCGAACCCAGGTCCCCAGAACATTAGCTGAGTTTCTGGAATAATAGCCCAGAAATAGTACCACTAGGCCATCACCTATCCATAGCTTCCAGGTTTCCCATCCAACTGGAGTAGGCCAATCTGATCATGACCTGCACCAAATTGTTGAAGTTTCAGCATTTAAAGACACCCTAACAAGGGACAGAATGGAACCAATCCACAGCTGAAAGGTGAGAGACAGCAACTCAAGTGCTGGAATCTCAATGAGGAAAGACTGCCCCATTCATCTCTGAGCATCCCTGGACATTATGTTTTAAACTGCAAGGAAATGTGGAGACATAAGAGCGTGAAAAATATCTGCTGGTGTAGGCCATTTGGCCCTTCAAATTTGTACTGCCATTCAATAAGATCCTGGCTGATCTTATACCTCAAATCCACCTTTCTTCACTATCCCCATATCCCGTGATTCTCTTAGTACCCAAAAATCTATTGATTTCTCTCTTGAAAATGCTCAATGACTGAGCATGCTACAGTGCCCCTAGGATAGAGAATTCCAAAGATTCACAATCCTCTAAATGAAGAAATTGTTCCTCATCTCAGTCCTAAATGAATAACCTCTTATTCTGAGACTGTGACACCTGTGGAAGGAGAAGTATCCCAGCATAAGCCACTTAAGAACTTTATGGCCAGAATTCTCTGGTCTCGCACACCCGGCTACCACCGCCACCGAGAATGGAGAATTTGGCGCTCAGCCAAATCTCCATTCACTGCAATGGGACCAGAGAATCCCAGCTGCTGGCAAGGATGGAGAATTCTGGCCTACATTAGATCACCTCTCATTTTCTAAGCACAATAGATTATAACCTAACCTACTCAATCCCTCTTTCTGGGACAATCCTCTCATCCCAGCAGTCAGGCTTGTGAATTATCTTTGCACGTCCTCTAAGACCACTTCATCTGTCCTTAGATATGGAGATCAAAACTGTACACAGTACTCCAGATGTGGCCCCACCAAGGCCCTGCATACTTGCATCAAAACCTTTTACTCTTGCACTTGAACTGCCTTGTAAGAAAAACTAAGATACCATTTGCCTTCCTAATTGCTTGTTGCCCCTGTGTGAACTCCGATGAAGAGTCATATTAAACTTGAAATGTTAACTGTTTCTCTCTCCACAGATGCTGACAGACCTGCTGAAATCTTTCAGTACTTTCTGTTTTTATTTCAGATGTCCAACGTCACAGTATTTTGCTGATGTCAAGGTTACTGGTCTATAGCTTCATGCTTTCTATCTCCCTCCTTTCTTGAATAATAGATTAATATTTGCTTCTTTCCAATTCACAGAGCTGTTCTAGAATCCAGGAATTCTGGAAATGCATCGATCGAGTGAATAAGGACCCCAAGCAACTCAGGTTACAATGTTGACTGTTAGGCTAAGATCATGGCAGCCTCATGTCCATACAAAGAGATATTGGGTTCTGCCCACAGTTTGAAACATGATTGGGTTCAAAAATTGTTGTGTCTTGGTCCTGTTAAATTTTCCAGAACAATTTATTTCCTAATACTAATTTATTTAAGTTCCTCTTTCTGATCAGATCCTTAGTTCCCCATTATTTCCAAAATTATTTTTGTGTTTTCTGTCGTGAAGTCAGGCGTATGTACCAAAAACCTCTGACCTTGTCTGCAGCTGGGATTCTCCAGTGCCGCTGCTACGAATGGAGTTTTGGTTGAGCGCCAAATTCTCCATTGTCACTGGCAGTGGAGCGGCCACGGATGAGATTGGAGATTTCCGGCCATAGTATTTCTTTAACGTCTCTATCATTTGCCTATTACATATTATAATTTTTCCTGTAATGGAATCATATCTACTTTCACGAACCTCTTCCATTTTACACAGGGAAATGTTTACTACCTGTTCTTATGCTAATTTACTGTCATATTCTCTTTTTTCCTTCTTTAAAAATGTCTTGGTCATCATTCACTGATTTTTATATTTCTATCATTTTGCTGATAATCTTCATGCTTACAGGTCATTTTGGCAACATTATAATCATCTTTAATTTAATTTGATCTTTAAATTGGACCACTTTTCCAATAGGGTTTTTATTCCTTATGGGAATGTATATGTTGCAAATTCTAAAGTGATTCTTTAAAGGTATGCCAGCACATCTTTTAATCTAGTTTTTCAATCTGCCTTAGCCAACTTGGCCCTCAGTTTACTTTGTTCGGGTTTAGCTGATTGTAGAATTTTATGGACTTGGACTCTACCAGAAAGGCCGGCCCATTTTCTGATTAATTTGTGTGACTTGCCATGGCTCTTTCCCAGAACAGCGGCATTATCATTCTACCTTTGCAATTTCTGAAGGATCGGGTAGGGTGGTCAGGATAACATGCCTAAACAAATGAAACATATCCATTTAAAGGGTCCCTGGCAGGATTCACAGTGGAAGCTACTCGCTGCATTTGATTAAATGTGTCCTGCATGACTGCAGTGAAGCTGGAGGTACCCCACTGTATGTTTTCCACTACTGCCTCAGGTGGATTCAGTGTTGCAAAAGCATTTTGCTTATACATTAAATGCTACCTAAATGCAGGACCAATAGGATACCAAAAACCACCCATGCATTTAACACAGAGGGATGGAATTTCATGTGGAAATTTACCCCCAGGGTATAATCAGGGCACTAAACACAGGAGGAAATTTAGGCAGAAACATCTCCAAGTTCAGAATCTTAACAGAATTGCCAACTGGGAGAAGATTAGCTGTTGGCTGCTGCAACAGTCTGTAAGCAGGAATCACTCGATTTTTCCAGATAGGATTATTTTTTTTTAATGCTCTACAAGAAATGTCTTCTTGTGTTTGAGACGTTCCCAAGGGAACATATTTTAGAAACACACCTTTCTTTGAGAAAAACTTGAATGCTGGCCAAAGTATCAGAGAATTTAGTTTCCAGTAACAGGAATCTGATAGCTTGGATTTTTCTCCTATTTTTTCTTTCTATTTTCTGCCACCTCTTCTGACAGCATTGATTCCTTGTTGGGGCACGGTTCAATAGACCAAAGACATTCTTCTGTATCTTGGCCAAGTGGCCATTCATTGCATGTAAGCCTAGACATTGAGTGTAGGCAGACTGTTTGACATTAATTGACTTCACATTCAATTATGTCTTCACCTGATGTCCAATGGGTAATGCAAACAAGATTTTGAAGCAACAATAAGTCCTTAGCTTCAGCCTTGGTTCAGTACTAACATCCTTGCTTCTGAGTCAGCAAGTTGGGTTTGAGTCCCTTCCAGGACTCAAGGACAAAATCAAGGCTGTCACTCTAGTGCAGTGTTAGGGAGTGCTGCACTGTTGGGAGTACAGGACGTTCTCTTGGATGAAATGTTTAACTCTATTAGGCAGACATAGAAGATCCCATGGCATTATTTTGAACAAGGACAGAGAAGCACTCTCCAGTGATAAAAGCAAATCACTGTGGTTGCTGGAATCGGAAACAAAAACAGAAAATGCTGGAAAATCTCAGCAGATCTGTCAGCATCTGGGGAGAGAGAATGGAGCTAACATTTCGAGTCAGGATGGCCCTTCATCATAGCTCTCCAGTGTCCTGGTAAATACTTATCCCTAAACCAATGCCTATCACATTGTTATTTGTGGGACCTTGCTGTGCATAAATGGGTGACCGTGGTTCCTACATTTGAATGGCAACTACACTTCAAAAGTACTTTACTGACTAAAACACTCTGGGACATCGGGAGGTCATGAGTGACGTTATATACAAACAAGTTCTTTTCTTTCTTTATAGACATTACTCATTGTCTTGGTTAAAATTAAATAGTGTCATAAATAAGATTCTTATCCATTTTGAATTAATGATTTTCTTGCTGCTATTGTTGGCTCCTGGTAGTTTTCAGCACCGGATGTATCCACTGGATGCTGACATATGGGAATTGCTAAGGCAGCTCAATTAAAAATTACTTTCAACGACTGGTAATCATTCTCGAACAATGCTTGAGATCTTGTGAAGCATATGCTGAAATAACTTCCTTAGTAAATATTTAGTGTACTTAGATGACCTCATTGTGTACACAAATTATTTTGGTAGTGTAGTTACAAGGACTGAAGGAGATATTTGGTAGCTTATGTCAAGCTGAACTTACACATGTTTTTTATTGCAGAGCTGTTTCCATTATGCCTCCCTATCCTTATTGTAAATATGACAAACTCTTCATGAATCTAAAGTTTGTTTGTGGAACTCAAAGTTCATGGAGCAAAGTCAAATGTTGCAAGCAAGATCAAATATTGAATGGTGAGTGAATGATTCTACAAGATGTGGGGAAGGTGGGGTGATGACACTTCCTGAGAAATTCCACTTTAAAAATGGGCCAGCAATAGACTGCAAAGAATAAGAGCCCACATTATGCCCTCTGAAGCCTGCTACAACTATTTCCCAACCCAATATCACCAGACTCTCTGGAACATGACTCCAATATCAATGAGCCTATAAATTCAATCAAGGTCAACCAAGCAGTAGTGAGGAGACACCTGTCCTACTGGAGATGCAGTTCAACCAGTAAGTACATCTCATAAGCAAAATATAGCTTTGGGATTATTCACGTTTAAGTATATTGGTTAGAAAATGCAATGAGTCATTTGTTACTGTTACGGTCGGGTGAGACATGCCAGAATGGTTCCCCTCTCTTTTCACTCCTTGACGTACTGCAACAGGTGTTTTTTAAAGAATTCAGTCAGTGTTTAACTGTTTACAAGCTGTGACCATAAAAGACACACACAAACAGGTTTTCTTGTATTTTTTTGAAGTGAATGCGTTCAAGGGTTTACACACATATACACACACAGGGGCACACACACACATATACACAAACACACACACATATACACACACATACACACACTTAAACACACACAAGCACACATATGCGCACACACATACACACATATGCACTCAAACACCACAGACATAGGCACACACACAAAGATAGACACACACACATTCTGCAATAGGATAACTCAAAGATGTTCATAGAATCATAGAAACCCTACAGTGCAGAAGGAGGCCATTCGGCCCATCGAGTCTGCACCGACCGCAATCCCACCCAGGCTCTACCCCCACATATTTTACCCGCTAATCCCTCTAACCTACACATCTTAGGATTCTAAGGGGCAATTTTTAACCTGGCCAATCAACCTAACCCGCACATCTTTGGACTGTGGGAGGAAACCGGAGCACCCGGAGGAAACCCACGCAGACACGAGGAGAATGTGCAAACTCCACACAGACAGTGACCCGAGCATCGAACCCGGGACCCTGGAGCTGTGAAGCAGCAGTGCTAACCACTGCGCTACCGTGCCGCCCATGTTGATGGATGCTTTCCATTTGGTCTCCAGGAGTCAGCAGCTATTGGGTTGGGTTTTAGGTGCAGGGCTCAAGCTTGCAGGTTGAATGGACAGAGTACTCAGGGTCCTCCTCCCAACATCTAATAATGTCTAAACCATGGGCCTGGAATCAATTTGCTATGAACATGTTTGGTCCACTCGACAGTTGGTGTAAAGAGATCATGTGATGAGCCACCTAACCCTCTTATATGTTTCAAGTAACTTCTTTTCTCCAGGCCATGGGACAGAAGAAGAAGAGGTGCTAAAGCTGGAGGAGTTCCTTCTCAGTCAGGGCCCATTGTCCAAGGTGATTGCATCTGATGGCTTGGTCCATCGAGCTCCATCTTGGTCCACACCTAGTCAAATACATATGTTACCTGGATGTTTTGTGAATGGTTCAGAAGATAGGTTCTTCACACTCCTCGAAGTTGATTGGCTCTGTGGATTCTTCTAGACATCCTGACTCCATTTTAACGGATTTGAAATTTGTAAGATACAGTAATGCAAATATTCAACTATCTCAGAAACAAAGAACAAAGAGCAGTACAGCACAGGAACAGCCCGTCGGCCCTCCAAGCCTGCGCCAATCACATTTACCAACTGTTTATATCCCTCTATTCTCCGTCTGTTCATATGTCTATCAAGATAAGTTTTAAATGTGGCTAACGTAACTGCCTGAACCACCTCACTTGGCAGTGCATTCCAGACCCCCACCACCCTCTGTGAAAAAACTTACCCCGCACATCTTCACTGAACCTTTCCCCTCTTATCTTGAACCTGTGCTCCCTTGTAATTGTCATTTCTGCCCTGGGAAAAAGCTTCCACTGTTCACCCTATCTATACCCCTCATAATTTTATAAACTCCTATCAGGTCGCCCCTCAGCCTTCATCTTTCCAGGGAGGACAATCACAGTTTCTCCAACCTCTCCTCATAGCTAATACCCTCTATACCAGGCAACATTGTGGTAAACCTTTTCTGTACCCTCTCCAAAGCCTCCACGCCCTTCTGGTAGTGTGGCGACCAGAACTGGACACAGTGGGCCCTATTTTATCATTTTGATTCGAAGTTTTGGGCGGACTTGAAGCTGGGAGTGTTTCAGATCCGACTTTTAGACCTGTTCTCAGGCGCCCCCATTCGCACTCTGCCTGAAAAAAATATCAGCGATTCCGAATTGCGCTGCACAGGCCTGTGGGCGGGGCTTAATGCACTCGAAATCCTGCAGCTCCGATTGGCACCTCCAACTGCGCATGCGCAGAAAAAAACAATAGAATAACTCTCCCCTGCCACATCTCTCCCAGACCGGACAATGCCTCCCCCTGCCCCCCCACAGACATTGCCCCCCCACCTCCCCCCCCGACATTACTGACTGCCTTATCCTCCCACCCCCTACCATCAGCACACCTGCTAGTGCTCACTTGCCTTTCCCTCAATGCTAACAAGCAAACTGCATGGAACTTGCTGGAATGCTCTGTCAAACTGCCTGCCCTGATCTGCCTAATGGGGCAGCTCCATTAAAAACTCAAGAATGGACAGGCAGGCAGGTATTCCTGCACAAAATGTGCGCACAACCAGCCTCCCATTTTTCTGAAGGTGATCTGGGCAGGCTATTGGATACAGCAGAGTTGAGGTGGGACACCCTCTTCCCCCCCCAGGAGGATGTAGACCCAGGAGTTCTGATGGGAATGCGGCCGGGGAGGCAGTCGCTGCCTCGGTCAGTGCCAGGGCAATGGCCCCCCGAACCGAGAAGCAGTGCCTGAAAAACATCAATGACCTCATCCGGGCAGCAAGGGCGAGTGCTGAACCCCATCTTGCAGCTTCCCCCAAATCTCCCCCCGATCCTCCCATCCGCAGCACCCTGCATGCTTCCAGCTCCTGACCCCCAAGCACCTCCTTCCTATCCCCCCCAAGAGCCCCACTGCGCTTGCCCTCTAAGGGCTACCACCTGGTACACTGTAGTAGTCACGAAATAATTTCTTTCATGGCTCCTTCTGTCTCCACAGGAGAAGACCGACAATAACACCTGTGAGAGGGCGAAGACAGAGGGTGGTGAGTCAGGTCTCCCGGGTCCTCACCCACTTTGAGGAGCGTGTGCTGGAGCTGTCAAGGGAAGGGGAGATGCGGGCTGTCAGCGACAGCATGGTTGGGCTCCCATCAAGACGTGAGCACCTGTTATTCCTCCACTCACTTTGAGGCAACTTCTCGGCGGCACAAGTTTCAGGTGCGAGGGGCAAGGTTTAAAGGAGATGTACAAGGCATGTTTATGCACAGAGAGGTAATGGGTGCCTGGAACTCGCTGCTAGGGGAGGTCGCGTGGGCAGATACGATAGTGACTTGAAGGGGCGCCTTTACAGCTACATGAATGGGATGGGAAGAGAGGCATATGGTCCCCGGAAGAGTAGGGGGGTTACAAATCAGATGGGAAGCCTCGCCGCTACAGGCTTGGAGGGCCGATGGGCCTGTTCCTGTGACGTAATTTTCTTTGTGCTTTGTTCTATGTTCAATGGAGAAATGTGAATCACGTGTCTTGCATTTCGGATTCCTCTCCCTCCCTTGCACTTCACCTTGTGTCCTGTGTTGCAGGAACAGAACCGGACACCCCGGGTCCTTCTGGACTATAGGCCCCTGCTGCAGCTCCCGCCCATCCTGTTCAAGACAGCTCGGATGAGTCCTCAGAGGATACGGCTGAAGGGACCTCCAAGGGTGGCACCGTTTTGGCATCAGCTTCCACCTCACAACTCACCATCCCAGATACTGACACATCGGTAGGTCCAGTTAGTGGTGAGAACTCTGGGTCACTCTCTGGTGAGCCCGACACATCTGATAATATGCATCGGGTGGAGGAGGGAACATCCGAGGCCTCTGGCATGCGGAGGCCTGCTGGAGGCGAGGATTCAGCTGGCCCCAGGCTACATGCTGGGCCTCTGTCATCACTTCTCCCTCAGGTGCTGGAGGTGTGCAACAGAGCCAGGGAATGCAGAAGGGGCTGACAACCACACTGGATCAACTGGAAACTGTTGGAAGGAGTCCCAAAGCTTTCAGGCAGGCCAGCTATTGCCTGTCTTGCGTGCTTCCCAGGCCAACACTGCAAGGATGGCGTCTGCGGTGGAAAACCTGGGGCAGGGGATCTTCACCATGAATGGCAGGCTCCAAGCAATGGCCGAGTCATAGCAGGCCACAGCAGAGTCCGAGAGGTCCGCGGCTGTGTCACAGCGGGCCACAGCTGAGGGACTGATCAGGCTTCTCGAGATTCTGTGGCCCATGGCTGAGAGGCTCGAGAGCTAGCAGGAGACCCAGCGGGACAGCACTGAGACACAGCAGGCTATGGCTGCAGCCTATCAGAACATGGCCTCGTCTCAGAGGGCCACAGATGAGGGCTTGCAGAGCGTGGCCCAGTCTCAGAGGGCACTTGTTGTAGCCATTGACAGGTGGCCCCCGATTCAGGTGGCCATCACAGAGGGCTCGACCACCATGTGTAGGATGCAGGTGGTCCTCCAGGACTGACAGGGCCAGGCGACGCCGGAGCTTCTGGAGCTCACTGCAGAAGCACAGCTGTCCCATGGAATGACCCAGGGGCCAACAGGAACCCTAAGGGAGGAGGAAGGGCTCGAGGCCAGGCCGGGGCCTTCCAGCGAAGAGACTGTGGCTACACCTTCTGATACCCCCTTCCTGACACCGGGGCATCTCAGGGGCAGCGGGGTGAAGAGGTGTCATGGAAACATCCCAGATACCTGGAAGCCGGCCAGGACCCTCAAGGTCCAGGGCCTCCAGAGGACGCCCACCATGCACATCACAGGCCACGGGGCAAGGTAGGCAGCTGGCCCCCTCAACCCCCAATGTACATTCTGGGGAGTCACTGAGATGTAGTGGTAGGCCACGTAAGGTTAAGAAGTTGTAGTTGCACTGAGATGGCACAAGTGAAGGGCTGCACTAGTTAGAAAGATACTTAAGCACCTTAACCTTTTCTGTTCACAAGTTTTTATGTTAGAACGTATTATTTAAACACCTTTCTTGCAATTATTAAATGTTTATTCACCACCCACCTGTGACTAATTTGTCTCAGATTTGTCTCGAATAGGAATCCTCTTCCATTGATGATCGCCAGAGAGTTGCTTCATGTTGATGTCAGTTGGGGAGGCCCCTCAATGCTGTGTCACTGAGAAAAGGAAGCCATTGGTTCTCTAGAAGCCACGAGTGATTCCCTCCCATCCCCCACCCCAACTGCCCCAGGGCCCTGTATGGGGGTTTCAGATCTCTTACACACTACACTAATGTTGGCCCAGGTACCAGTGTGCATGCAGAGCTCAGACTAGTTTGCACCAGGGCATCATCATAATGGTGCTCAGCAAGTCGTCATCACCCTTCTGTCTGCCAGAAAACTTGCTAACACAGCATACCCAGGCCCCCTACGTTTGGTGTGACAATGTTGCAGGAGATAGAAGGAATTTTGGGAGGGTGGGGGTGGAACCCACAGACACAAGCCCCGAGTGAGTGAACTGCCTGGTGATCAGGGCCTCCCTAACCACCCTCGCATGCCTCATTTGAGCTGCCAGCGCTCCAGCACCTGGGTGGTGTTCCAAGGCGTGCTCTTCCACTTTTTCCTCCTCCTCCTGTCCCTCCTCCTCCTGCTGATCACCCTCCTCTCCAGCGACGCCCGGCTGATCAGCCTTCACGTCCTCCTCCTTCTCCTCCTCCAATAGGTCTCCTCTCTGCAGAGCCAGATTGTGCAAGGCACAGCACACGACCACAATGCGGGAGGAGATCACTGGGCTGTATTGTAGGGACCTGCCAGAGCAGTCCAGGCACCGGAATCGCATTTTAAGGAGCCCTGTGCACCTCTCCACTATCACGCGGGTGCCTAAATGGGCCTCATAAGAGCAGGTCTCCACCTCAGTCAAAGGCCTCCGCACAGGCATCATCAGCCATGTCTGAAGCGGGTGACCCATATCACCCACGGTCCACCCCCGCAGCCTGGGCTCCTCCTTAAATGCCTCCGGGATGTCCGAGCTCCTGACAATGAAGCTGTCGTGCACACTCCCTGGGTGTCTTGTGCAGACGTGCATAATGTTCATATTATGCTCACACACTAGTTGAACATTCAGGGAGTGGAACTCCTTTCTATTGATGAATCTTCATGGATTCTGTAGGGGGGCCTTGAGGGCAACGTGTGCAGTCGATGGTCCCCTGTACATTTGGCATCCCCACAATGGCTGCGAACCCTGCAGCCCGGGCTTCCTGATGGGCCTGGTCCAGGTTAAATTTGATGTACTGCCCATCCCGGGCATACAGGGCTTCTGTGACCTGCTTGACACAGGTGTGCACGGCTGATTGGGAGATGTCCAGACATCTCTGCTCGGGGTCTGGAAGGAGCCAGTCACATAAAAGTTCAGAGCGGCCGTTAATTTGACAGCCACCAAGAATGGGTGCCCCTCCTGCCCCTAGGTGCCAAGTCCTGCAACACGCTGCACAGGTGTTGCACTGTCTCCTTTTGGAGGTGGAGACGTCGGCGGCACATTGTGTCTGACATCTGTTCAAATGACACTCGTTCACACAACTGCTGGGGTCTCTGCTCCCTCCTTCTCCTGCGCCCCCCCTCTGGGTGAATGGCGGCCACCTCCTGCCTCTGGTGGTCATCTCCCTCTACTCCTGCAAGTGGTAAGGCCCGGGCCTCCTGTGTCTGCAATTGTTCCTCCTGCTCCTCCTCCTCAGCTCCAGCAGCAGCCAAAAGAACAGCAAGATCGATTGGTTGCATCGCACAAACCATCTCGTCACTCTGAAGGTTCAAGATGGAGAGGAACACATGTAGAGGTTAAGGAACCCAGCTTGCCCCCATCAACTGTCACTGTCCATGCCCCCCAATTCCCCCAGCCACATGCTCCCCACAATCACAGCTCCTTGAAAAGTTGAGAGGCTGCAGCAGCAATTTTCAAGGGCTTTGTGCGCATCCTTAGGCTGGGAGAGTGCTGAGTGCACTAGGACCCAGCAGCAACACAAGACCCGAGGTCCGTGCTGCAAGTCGGACATCGGAGACCCTGCTGAGCAACAAGCCCCCACACACTCGCAGCGCCGCCACTGACCCGAGAAACAAAATGGCCACAATGAAAGGACATCCGTGAGCAGCAGAGAGCTGTCAGACACTACGCACTTATCTCCTCACTAACCCTCACTGATGGAACACCCGAATCGGACTTTTATGGAGCATGTCTGTTTCGCGCCGATTCCGGATGGGCGAACGCATGCAAATGCATTTAAACGGCCGTTGCGCCCATTTTGGGCGTGGTCCCGATCGTGTTCATTTTCGGGCCTTGGTAAAGGGGGAACTGGTGCGGGGGCTGGTACAGATCGCGCTACTTGCTTCACGCCCGACTTTACCAAGTTTTCGCGACCGAAAACGGCACCACCTGACGATAAAATCGGGCCCAGTATTCCAAATGTGGCCTATCCAACATTTTATGCAACTGTAACCTAATTTGCCAACTTTTATACTCGATGCCCCGTCCGACAAAGGCAAGTATGCCACATGCTTTCTTCACCACCTTTTCCACCTGTGCTGCCATTTTTAAGGATCTGTGGACCTATACTCCCAGATCTCTCTGTGTGTCTATGCTCCTGATGGTTCTGCTATTTATTTTATAGCTCCCACCTGAATTGGATCTACCAAAATGCTTCACCTCGCATTATTAAATTCCATCTGCCATTTCTCCGCCCAATTTTCCAGCCTATCTAAATCCTGCTGTATTCTATGACAATCTTTATCACTATCCACAACTCCACCAATCTTAGTATCATTTGCAAACTTGCTAATCAGACCAGCTACGTTTTCTCCCAAGTCATTTATATATATTACAAACAGCAGAGGTCCCAGCACTGATCCCCGCGGAACACCATTAGTTACAGCCCTCCATTCAGAAAAACACTCTTCCACTGCTACCCTCTGTCTTCTATAGTCAATAAGAAGTTTAACAACACCAGGTTACCCGGTGTTGTTAAACTTCTTACTGTGTTTACCCCAGTCCAATGCCGGCATCTCCACATCATGACTTCTATAGTCAAGCCAGTTCTGAATCCATCTAGCTAGTTTACCTCTGATCCTGTGAGATTTAATCTTTTGCACCAGTGCAAAACTGCTTCTTAAATCATTTTTTAAAAATACTGAACTGTTGTTCGGTATTTTTAAGACACAACTAATAGTTTTAGTCCAATACGTAAATAAAAATTGAATTAAAACAAATAGTGAAAATTGGAATTTCTAATAGGAATTTGCCTGCTTCCTATGTGGACTGAGCCTGAGTATTATTCTTTAATTTTTTTTCAGTTTACTCCCTCTTTCTTCCTTGCTTGAAGGCATTACACCATACTGGATTGTAGTTCTTTACATACTAACTGTCTTCAACAACCCTTCTTCACATGTGTACAGTGTTGGGAGCCATTTTACCTTAATTGAAAGGGAGGCTATGGTCTAGAGGTGTTATCACTAGACTATTGAGCCAGAAACTCAGCTAATTTTCTGGGAACCTGTGTTCGAATCCTGCCACGGCAGATGATGGAATTTGAATTCAGTGAGAAAAATCATTTGGAATTAAAAATCTACTGATGCCCATAAAACCATTGTTGATTGTCAGAAAATCCCATCTGGTTCACTAGTGTCCTTTAGGGAAGGACATCTGCCATCCTTATCTGGTCTGGCCCACATGTGACTCCAGAGCCACAGCAATGTGGTTGGCTCTCAACTGCCCTTAGGCAACTAGGGATGGGCAATAAATGCTGGGCAGCCAGCGATGCCCATGTCCAATGAACTTTTTAAAAAATCACTGGATGGAAAGCCCTTGGGATCGGCTGCAACATTGTTTTTACACTCTGTCCAATATTACTTTCCACTGATAGCAGTTTTCCAATATCTTCCATATCCCGAGTGTTTCCAAGCTGTTTGACTGTGGTGGAAGCCTCATTCTGCCACACTCAGCATCTGGTATGGGTCTCTGGCTAACCATCAGGAGTAAAAAGATTGGTTTATTTTCCTCCTATCATAGCCTAAGAGCTCAGAGGCCCTACTGCTAATCTGGCTGAGAACAGCTAACTCAGCATAGCCCAAGGATTGGCCCGGGAATACTTCTGATACTGTGGGTCATTATGATCATACGCAGCAAATTTACCAACTGAGCTGTTGGATGAACTTGTGCCATCTATTTAGTCACTATCATTACATTTGCAGGGCTGCGTTATTTGCCTTGGAACATGAAATGACTTATTGGCAGCTTGTATGAAAATTTTGCTTCTCGACAGAAGACCAAGATGAAAATGTCCTCAAATCACCTTTAATAAAGATTAATTGTTGTGCGACTAGACATAACAACAGTTAAAAAGACTGATGGGAAACTTTGAATGCTTTTAAGTGAGCTGCTATGGTCTAAAGAAAACATGGTAAGACTAAAGTTGCACAATTTATTTCCACTTTGTGTCTGTAGAACTGGCAGCACCATGTCTCTCACTCCTCAAATTGTCTCACAGTCAATGTATAGGCCATTCAGAGTTCCTGGCAATGTGCCCAACAGTGAAACAGGGCAACATTCACCACAGACTCTGATTTCTTCATTGGCTGATACGTATATTTAAGATGATAGAACCATGTGATCAGATTTAATAAATCAAAGTTATTTTAGTTCATTATTATAAATTTCAGTTGAAAATGTAAGATGATTCAAGAATTGTGGATTTCTTCATGCGCTTATATCCTTTATATAATCTTTATAAGTATGGCACATTTGTAGATATCTTACTTGGTATCAGTTAAGTTCGCAGATAATGTCAAGCTAATAAGTAACTTTCTGAAATATGTTTTAAATGAATAAAAGAATTATTGCGCCACAGTGCAGTCAACCAGAGCATGTACTCATATAAAGAACAACTAACATAATTATTTGAACACAGCCCTGTGTCTTGTATGTGTCTTCATTATTGATGGACAGATATTGAAATATTGTTGGATGTAGAGATAGATTAAGATCATTCCTTGATCAGATCTTTTAGCAAAGATGAACATTTCAGATTCTTTAAATTTTTAATATGTGTAAAAATAAAGTTATGATCCCTTCATTCTTCTATTGCTTGTCTTCTGAGTAATCCAGTGAAAGCTAAATGCTTTAGACAAGGGTATGCAATGTTTTGGTCTTCATGCATTGCATAGATCAATTGCAAAGAATCTCAGGTGTCACAAATAAAGGTTACATCCATTTTTTTCATTACTGTGCATTTGTCTTACTTACTTACAGATGCTAACTGATCTTGGTGCTCTAATTCAGGACAAATCTACAAATGAGGTAACAGCACTAAGGACAGTACTTTCCAAATCTCCAGCAACTTCCCTACTACTGACGTTTGGCTCACTCATCCATAGTTCCCTGTTTTCTTTCTACCTCCCTTTTTGAATAGCGGGTTTACATTAGCTACCCTTTAATTTGTAGGAATCATTCCAAAGTCTAAAGAATTTTGGAAAATGACCACCAATGGATTTACTATTTCTAGGGCCACTTCGTTAAGTGTTCTGGAATGAAGATTATCAGGCCCTGGAGACTTATCCGCCTTCAATCCCATTAATTTCCCCAAAACCATTTCTCTACTGATTCTGATTTCCTTCAGCTCCTCACTAAAACTTATTTTTCTCAGAAATTCCGGTACATTATTCATGTCTTCCTTTGTGAAGACAGAAGCAAAGTGCCAATTTAGTACTTCAGCCATTTCTTTTTTCCTCATTATGAATTCTCCCATTGCTGACTGTAATGGGCCTACATTTGTCTTTGTAAATAAATAGTTTCTGTAATAAGTTTCAAATAAATAGTTTCAAGAAAAATTATATGCTGACTATCTCCAAGTCATTCAAGGAGTAAGTAAAACCTGTCAAAACAGATGTCCATTTTATTTCTTATGGTTGTCTATTTTGCCTTGATTCATCTGTAAATTATAACAAAATACAGAAATAGCTGCTATTTTTGCTCAGCATGGTGCTACAGTGAATGCCCACTGTACCCTGTATTTAGATGGTGTCTCTTGGCCACAGATATGTTGGAATGCTGTAGTTTAAGTCAAGTGAATGTGCAAACTAGAATTACCACCATCCATGCATGCAACATGAAATCATCCCAAATTTAGAAATCAAAGCATAGTTTAATACTTACCTAGAAATATGCAGTCTAAGGTTGATCTGCAGAAGTGTATGGAAACACTGAGTTATACGTGTTTGATTCACTTATTCAGTTGAATTAACATTAATCTCAGCTGCTTCAGTTTGGCATGATAAATCAGCTTTTTTCCCCAGATAAATACTTGTTTATTGGGCATAAAATAGGCACAATGTTGACAAATGTAGCAGTGAGATTGCCAGCTTGCAATCTGCAAGTGGGTTTGGGGCACTTCTAAATTCGAAAAGTTTTTCATTGCAGGTGGCCCCCTAAAACTGACGTTAGACCCCTTGCATATGTTTAAGGATCCCTCTGGAAAATTTGCATCTGATGAATGGAGCAGGTGCCAAACCTGCTCTGCCTAGGATTCTTCAGCATCTGTTGTGGCCTAAACAATGGTCATAGACAGAAGGTACAATGTATTTATTTTTTAGAAATCTACAAACCATTCCTGTGGAGATAGGAGCCACAGGAGCATTTCTGTATCCCTGCAATCACCCCACCACTTTGTTGGCTCCAACCACATCTCCTCCAGGATGTTTCTTTGTATTTGTCCTCTTCAATTCCCTGATCAGCAGCTCACGCACAACATGTTAATGAGACTCAGGGGCAACTTTCATATGTCAGCCTTCCTTTCTCCGCATTTCTGGTTAGGACTTAGAAATGGGCCATAACTAATTTCAACCCCATAGCTTAAAAATCAGAAAGCTGACAAAATTAAAGAAAAGGAATGTTAATATTGTTCAAAGTTTGGATTCCTGATGGTAAAGGCACTCGGTAGCTCGGGTCGGCACGGTGGCACAGTGGTAAACATGTAAGGTTACAGGCACAGGGCCTAGGTGGGATTGTTGTTGGTGCAGGATTGATGGGCCAAATGGCCTCCTTGTGCACTGTAGGGATACTATGATTCTATGATTCTAGCTGATACAGATCCAGAAGATCCTCTGGTATGATTCCCAGTCTGTACTGAGTCGGCAGCTTAGTTTGCAGGAAGATTGCCACAAAGGTCTTCAGTATCCCTGAGGGAAACAGCAGTTAGGATTTCCATTCTCTTTGCTCAGTAACCTGTCAGCACTCTTTGTCTAGGATTACGTGTGAAGAATGAGCTAGAAGTGACCTCCGCCATGGAATCATGCCTCAGCAGAAGTTGGAAGTCCCTGGCAAGAAAAATATTAGTCAAACTGATGGTTTTGAAAATAAAACCAAGGAGTGAGTCTTTATTTTTTTCTGTAATTCTCTTAGCCATTGAGAGGATATGAAAGATGCCAACCAAAATGATTGAGGTATGGAGGGATTGGATTATGAGGACGAATAAATAAAACATGAACATGTAAAGGGCTAGATTGAATGGAATTGAAACATTATGTTAAACTTGTATAATCTCTCTCTTGGTTGACTCCTCATTGTTCAAGTGTGTCACATCTGTAAATAATTTCATTGTCTTCTGTGAGTCCTCTCATGAATGAAGAGTTCGGTGCAGGATTGGTTCAGATATCTACCGAACAAACATTTGACATTGCATTTTTGGTGTTTGTTTTGTTGTGTGGTTGGGGTCTAGATGGGGGTTTTGCAGATTCTGGTTGGGGAGTAGCATACTTTGGTTTATATTACTCTTAATTGCAGCTAGTATTTACACATTTGGACCCTGCACGAGGTTGGAGCTTCTCTTCCAACTCTCTCTTACTTCGCTATCATGTAATTTGACATAATTATTACATGTCTGTGTGGAGTTTGCAAGTTCTCCCCGTGTCTGCATGGGTTTCCTCTGGGTGCTCCGGTTTCCTCCCACAGTCCAAAGATGTGCAGTTTAGGCGGAATGGCTGTGCTAAATTGACCCTAGTTTCAGCGGTATTAGCAGGGTAAACATGTGGGGTTTCAGGGATAGGGTAGGATTGTTGTCGATGCAGGCTCGACGGGCTGAATGGCCTCCTTCTGTGCTGTAGGGATTCTATGACAAGCATTGTGTATGCTTCTGATGTTAACTCTTTTCTTTACATCTCCCCCTAATATTTTATCCTCATCATATTTACATCCTCCTGCATCTGCCCCCCACCAAAGTCTCATACTTCACAGGGTCAGTCTCTGCCCAATCTCGCTGATCTCTTTCTGATTTCCTTTTGAAGGTTGAGGATATTCCGTACTCTCCTTTCTGTCAGTGTGCGTGTTCTTTTTCTGGCTGGTTGAAGAGTCTGTAGTAAATCTTTCTTCTTCTACATCAGGATCTTAGTAGGAAGCCCAAGTTTTTATTGGCTTTCTCTGCAAGGATGTTAAGGCACTGCGGTTTCTCCTTTTGAAATCCTGGTCTGTCTCAATTTTGGCTGTGGAGCTTTTTCAGTGATTATGCCTGCCTTCTGTTGGTCTTGGACCTATACTCTCTCCCCGGCTTTCAGCGCTCTAACTCCCATGCTTTATTATAATTAATAGTGGGGAACATGGAAATGGCAGAGAAGCTAAATCAATATTTTGCCTCAGTTTTCACGGTGGAGGACACTGGTACCATCCCAGTAGTAAAGGTGATGCAGAGGTAATAGAAAGGGAGCATCTTAGAACAGTCATCATCAATAGGGAAATTGTACTCACCAAACTATTGGGACTGAAGACATACAAATCCCCAGGGCCTGATGGCTTACATGCTAGGGTATTAAAGAAAGTGGCAACAGAGATAGAGTCATGAAGTCATAGTCATAGAGCACAAAAAAGGCCCTTTGGACCATTGAATCTGCACCAACAGCAACTATCACTAAAGTAGCACTCATCCCACTTTCCAGCACTTGTCTCATATCCTTGAATGTTATGATGTCTCAAGTGTTCATCCAAATATTTTTTAAAGGTTGTAAGCTTTCTGGTCTCTACTACCTTCCCAGGCAGTGCATTCCAGATTCCCATCACCCTCTGAGTGAAAAAATGTTTTTTCAAATTCCCCCTGAATCTCTTGCCCCTTACCATAAAATAATGCCCCCTCCTGATTGACCCCTCAACCAAAGGGAACAACTGTTTCTTATTCACCCTGTCCGTACCCCTCATAATCTTATACACCTCAATCATGTCCCCCCCCCCAACAGCCTTCTCTGCTCTAAAGAAAACAATCCAAGCCTATCCATTCTCTCCTCATACCTCAAATGCTCCATCCCAGGCAACATTCTGGTGAATCTACTCTGTATTCCCTTTAGTGCAACAACATCCTTCCTGCAGTGTGGTGACCAGAACTGCACACAGTATTCCAGCTGCGGTCTAACCAACATTCTGTCCAACTCCAACATTACCTCTTTGCTCTTATACTCTATGCCACGACTGATAAAAGCAAGTGTCTAATATGCCTTCTTAACTATTCTATTTACCTTCTCTGCTACCTGCAGGGATCTATGAATAAGTACCGCAAAATCCATCTGTTTCTCTGAACTTCCTAGTGTCCTGCTATTCATTAAATATGCTTGCCTTATTGCTTCTTCCAAAATGCATCACCAAGCACTTATCAGGGTTAAATACCATCTGCCACTGCTCTGCCCATCTAACCAACTCATCTATGTCTTCCTGTAACCTACAACCTTCTTTGCCACATTAACCACCCATGTTGGATCCATTGGTTATAATATTCCAAAATTCCCAGATGGGGGGGAAGGCTCCAATGGATTGGAAAAATGTTAATGTAACGCTCTTATTCAAAAAGGCAAGGAGGCAGAAAGTAGGAAACTATGGACTAGTTATTTTAACATCTATTGTTGGGAAATTGTTAAAATCCATTATTAAAAAAGTACAGGGCATTTGGAAAGTCAAAACGCAATCCATCGGAGTCAGCACGGTTTTATGAAGGTTAAATCATGTTTGACTAATTTGCTAGAGTTCTTCAAAGATGTAACAAGCCAAGTGGACAATGGGGAATCAGGAGATGTAGCATATCTGGACTTCAGGAAGGCATTAGATAAGGCGCCGCACAGGTTAATGCACAAGGTAAGATCACATGGGGTTGAGGTCAAGATGAGATCAGCCATGATTGTATTAAATAGCAGAGCAGGCTTGAGGGGCTGAATTGCCTACTCCTGCTCCTAGTTCTTATGTTCTATGCCTGGGATTGAAGTTCAAAGCCTATTTGCTTCTATGTTCTTCCTTGCGCTGTTTTAACTTCTTATGGTCGTTCGTTGTGATATTGGGTTTGAGATTTTGTTCTTGGCTGCTTACAGCACAAGACAGTAAGAAATAATTTTGTCAATACAGCAAGTAATGCCTTGCCACCAGACTGATTGCTGTGCTCGCACATGATACTCTGCTATTCCTGAATGATCTTGGTGAAAGCTTTCAAGAGTATCAAGCTGAAATGTTAATTGTACAACTGCTCTCTCATTGAAGACTAATAAGTTGTCAATGACTGTGAGATGTTTCCTTTCTGCCACCCCCTGCTGGGCATTCTTCTCACATGTTGTTTCTGCCACACTGAAACATTTCAAGATGGTGATTGGCACAGTTTTCCCCATTTCAGTGGGCTTAGGCTTTGGCATGCTTTCTCTTTTATGGCCTACAAATTGAATGGTCTCACTTGATCTTCTCCACAGATCTCGCCTTCCCTGCAAACCCGTGATCCTGTTTCCTGAGTTTACTTTCTCTCACCATCTGCACTGCTTTCACGGGTGCTAAAACCTGTCTCGTCTGTAAGAAATCTGATCATGCTTCATTATCTACAATTTCCTGACCCCAATTGCAAATTTGTCATGAATTGTCTCATCCTTTCTGATTCCGTAATCACAGCTCCCTGCCAGCCTAGAGAGATCGCTGTTGAAAAAAATCCATTTTTTCACCTGGTCTTTCTTTTTGTCTATTAACTTTACCCTTCTTTAATATTAAGTTCCGACAGGTGCTGAAATAAGAGTTGAAAGCTTGCAGGAATTCTTCATAAGAAGTTGAAGTCTCATTAACCCCCTGCCTTGCTTTCACATCATCAGCAATAGATCCTACTGCATAGTGTACTGACTTTGCCTTTCAGATCTTTTTTGTGTAATCCTGAGGCACTTCTGAACATGCAAATCTTTTTCTCCAGTTATCCCAGTTTTGGACCTCATTGGTCCAGAGAGGGGTAATGTGAATTCTATGTTTCTGCTATGTTCACAGAAGGAAAAAAACAGTCAAATGGGGAAATAAGAATACTGTTTTTTCATTTTGGGTTATTAATCACACTACTCATCTGCCTGAAACGTTGAGGCCTCCCATTTTCTCTAAGGAATGCTTAGATAAGAACTGCTCTTGTTAGAGCTAATGTTATGTGGTGTAACTGTTCAATAGCCTTGCTCAATATTAAGTCCATGATTGTTGTATCATGTGACTAATAGGTTGGTAGAAAGCAAAATAGTTGGGCCTTGATTTACTTTTGTCTTGCAATCTCTATGTTCATTTAAGTGTGTTCGAATGAATGTTTCTATTTTTTCATATCATCATTGAAAAGTCTAATGCTGCATTTGCAATTGTAGCTATTTACAAACCTCTTCAGTATACAGCGCTGTTCTCACTTCTCAGAATAGCTACTGCAGTGTATTCATAACAACATGGGTAACTGCTTACTTTCTGCAGCAAGTAGTACTGCTCTAGAACTCTAGTAGTAATTTGGCAAGGCTTTGCCAATGCATTGCTTATGACAAGCGTGGGAAGGGGACAGAACTACAGCTCCAATTATCTACCCACGTTTGCTTGCTGGCTAGTGAGGTCCCTGCTGGCAGTATAGCCACATGAGATTACCCTTTGTGTAGCTAAGGCAGCTGCTGCCTGCTTTTGCACAGTGCTTCTCTGGGGTTTTAATACAATGGAAGAGAAACATGAGAGGGGTAACATCTCTATAGATTCACTTCATCCCTTTCGTAGCATTGGATTAATACCACAGATCACGTACAAACCAAAAGCTACCTACCACTCTCCTAAACATTGTTAAGTCATCACTTCATGACAATGTTCTCCCAGGCCATATATCATAGCTTACCTGGGGTGAATATCTTCAAAGCAAAGAGAATCATAATATATAAATGGTGTTTTTTTTAACTTAAGGCATACTGTTCCATAAAGAGAACATTTGAAATATTTGGGTATTAAATCCAGATGCATAAGGTTCAAGAATGTCTTCTTACAAGTTACAAGTAATTGGGAAAATGAAAGAGGAGCTTAGTTTTTTGCCAAATCGTCCTAGTTGTACAGATTTAAAACCAACTCAAACTTTAATTTAGAAAGGGTGGTTTGGAGTACAACTATTCCACAAACATATTCGTTTCACAACATTTATTAAATACAATGGGACACAATGTACTTAAGTTTCTGTTTTGAGAATTAACTAGTTGTTATGATGGCACCCTGGGAACCTGCAGTTTCTTATGTTTATTCAGCATGTTTTACCATGTATTTCACTAGTCTACACTTAGAGACCACCCTGAAGTATAGAGTATCAAGTTTTATAAGAAAATACAGCTATGTTTAAGAGAACAGGAAACAATTCATTGTTAGATGCTGGGCAAACAGGGTAAGTGGTAGTTACAGTGTACTTCCTAAACATGATAGCTTTATTGCAGTTAGGGCTACTTTGTTTTGACTGTTGAATGCACTTTTATCATACTTATTAATATAAAAAACACAATCCACATGAAGCATTTTTCCTTAAAAGGATTCATCTTGTAAAATGCTGTAATGTTGTACTAAATAAAGTACGGTATCATATGCAGACGCTGAAAGATGCCCTCATAAGAACAGGATATGGCGCTCGACTCATCGATCGACAGTTCCGATGCACCACAGCAAAAAATCGCACCGATCTCCTCAGAAGATAAACACGGGACACAGCGGAGAGTACCCTTCGTCGTCCAGTACTTCCCTGGAGCGGAGAAGCTATGACATCTTCTTCGGAGCCTTCAACATGTCATTGATGAAGACGAACATCTCGCCAAGGCCATCCCCACACCCCCACTTCTTGCCTTCAGACAACCGCACAACCTTAAACAGACCATTGTTTGCAGTAAACTACCGCAGCCTTCAGGAATATAGTGACCACGACACCACACAACCCTGCCACAGCAACCTCTGCAAGACATGCCGGATCATCGACACGGATGCCATTATCTCACATGAGAACACCATCCACCAGGTACATGGTACATACTCTTGCAACTCGGCAACGTTGTCTACCTGATACGCTGCAGGAAAGGGTGTCCCGAGGCATGGTACATTGGCGAGACCATATAGATGCTATGACAACGGATGAATGGACGCTGCTCAACAATCACCAGGCAGGAGTGTTCCCTCCCTGTCGGGGAACACTTCAACAGTCAAGGGCATTCAGCCTCTAATCTTCAGATAAGCATTCTCCAAGGCGGCCTTCAAGACACACGACAACGCAGAATCGCTAAGCAGAAACTGATAGCCAAGTTTTGCACACGAGGACGGCCTCAAATGGGATCTTGGGTTCATGTCACACTATCTGTAATCCCCATGTCTTGCCTGGACTTGCAAAATCTTACTAAGCGTCCTGGCTTGAGACAATTCACACCTCTTTAACCTGTGCTTAACCCTCTCTTAACTCACATTGTCTGCTCCTGTAAAGACTTGATTACCTGTTAAGACTTGTATTCCAACCATTATCTTATAATTGAGTCTGTGTCTATATGTGCCCTGTTTGTGAACCCAACTGTCCACTCACCTGATGACGGGGCAGTGCTCTGAAAGCTTATGCTGCCAAATAAACCTGTTGGACTTTAGCCTGGTGTTAAGACTTCTTATTGTGAATGAAGTGTATAATTTGCTTTTTCATTTGCATCATCCATATAACACTAAATTGCTTTTTTCCCAGAAGAATGTAATGTTCAAGTAATTTTTTTAAAAAACTGTATTAACAATTGATTCAGCAGAACAGGAAAATAAGTTAAAATAATTATGGTATGTGAGGATTCATCCAAATGAGAACCGTTTATGTATTTGGAATACTAATATCCCTTTGACAAAACTGATTTGACCCTGAATGGATATTTTTAACATTGTTGCATCATTTCCAAGATTAAAAAATTGATTAAAAAACATTTTGACAGATGCACATTTCATTATGAATTACTCAATTTCTTGCTGACCTTCCTGGATTCAACTTGGTCCAATACATAGATGCTCTAATCATGAAACTACACCCCATTGGTCTATAAATCCTGTCTCCTTGAACATGCATGGATTCCTATGCCTCAATGTAAAGAGGCTTGAAAACTATAATATAGGGTTGATCCACTCCGAGTACCTTCGCCCACCCTTCTTGTGTATCGCTCATTGTGCTAAGCAATTTCTGGACAATATATGTGCATGTTTCAATGTCACCTCCGAACTTTGTTGAATGCTTTGCAAAAATTACATAGATGAAGAACAGGAATTCAAGCACCTGACTCTAGGGTTGCAACAAAATGATCGCAATAAGACACCAGACTTCGACTGATCTGAGGAATCTTTGGACACGCCTCTGAACATTTTACTCTGGTGAAGGCAAAAGTTGTTGCATTCAAATACAGCACTCAATTTGTTCAAATTGTGTGGCTCTTAGTTGTGGACAGATACTGAGTTGGATCATTACAAAAATACTTGTAGATCCTTGCTCAGCAAAATATATCAGTACTTTATATGCTCCAGATTATAGGAGACATCTCACTCATGAATGCCAATAGGGAAGCGGGGTTTGGAGACCAAGTTGATTCAGTGATTGGTGGGTCCGTTTTGGTGCATGCGGGACGTGCCTTTTGGTGATCATAATTTTTTCCCAGATTTTTAAAAATCAAATCTCACCATCTATCCTGATGGGATTCAAACTCAGCTATTAAGACAGCATTACCATGGGACCCTGGATTACTACTAGTGACAATACTTGATTTGATTTATTAACATACAATGAAAAGTATTGTTTCTTACACGCTATACAGACAAAACATACCATTCATAGAGAAGGAAACTAGAAAGCGCAGAATGTAGTGTTATAGTCATAGCTGGGGTGTAGAGAAATATCAACTTAATGCAGGATAATTCCATTCGAGAGTCTGCCAGCAGCAGGGAAGAAGCTGTTCTTGAGTTGGTTGGTATGTGACCTCAGACTTTTGTATCGTTTTCCCGACGGAAGAAGGTGGAAGAGAGAATGTGCAGGGCACTTGGAGGTCCTTAATTATGCTGGCTGCTTTGTCAAGGCAGAGGGAAGTGTAGACAGAGTCAGTGGATGGGAGGCTGGTTTGTATGATGGATTGGGCTACATTCACGACCTTTTGTAGTTCCGTGCGGTTTTGGGCAGAGCAGGAGTCATACCAAGCTGTGATACAACCAGAATACTACTAAGCCACTGGCTCCCCTTTAACAATGGTCATGGTCACCATACTGAGATTAGCTTTCTTAAAGTTCCAGGTTTATTTTATTAATTGAATTCAAATTCCAACTGCTGCTATGGCAAGATTTGAATCTGTATCCCCAGATTAGCCTGAATTACTTGTCCCTCCATTACGTTACCACTATGCTACCATTCCTGCCTAAACGTTTTTTTCAGTTGATCCCCAAGTAAGACTTCAGCAATAAAGTGGATCGGGAAAAGCTTAGACTGAATGTTTACAAGTAATCCAAAGCCAAAAACACTGATGGAAAAGGATATCTGTAAGTGTGCTTTTAATATAATGGGACATATTCAAAAAATATCGTTGTTGCTCTGTGTTAGATTATTTCAAGTCAGAAATTTCTCGAAATGTCTGTGACAAAACCCTGCGTATTCACGATCATGTATTTGTGCAATTTAGCATGGGGGACCTCCACCGATCCATCTAGTAGAACATCATTCTCCGTTGTTTAATAAGAACATTAAGAATTAGGAGCAGGAGTAGGCCATCTGGCCCCTCAAGCCTGCTCTGCCATTCAGTAAGATCATGGCTGATCTTTTCGTGGACTCAGCTCAACTTACCTGCCCGCTCACCATAACCCTTAATTCCTTTACTGTTCAAAAATTTATCTATCCTTGCCTTAAAAACATTCAATGAGGTAGCCTCAACTGCTTCACTGGGCAGGGAATTACACAGATCCACAACTCTTTGTGTGAAGAAGTTCCTCCTCAACTCAATCCTAATCTGCTCCCCCTTATTTTGAGGCCATGCCCCGTAGCTCTAGTTTCACCTGTCAGTGGAAACAACTTCCCTGTTTCTATCTTATCTATTCTCTTCATAATCATATAGGTTACCATAAGATCTCCCCTCATTCTTCTGAATTCCAATGAGTATAGCCTCAGTCTACTCAGTCTCTCCTCATAAGCCAACCCTCTCAAGTCCGGAATCAACCTAGTGAATCTCCTCTGTACCCCCTCCAGTGCCAGTATATCATTTCTCAAGTAAGAATACTAAAACTGCATACAATCCTCTCACCAGCACCTTATACAGCTGCAACAGAACCTCGCAGTTTTTAAACTCCATCCCTCTTGCAATAAAGGACAAAATTCCATTTGCCTTCTTAATTACCTGCTGCACCTGCAAACCAACTTTTTGTGATTCATGCACAAAGACACCCAGGTCCCTCTGCACAGCAGCATGCTGCATTTTTTTAAGCATTTAAATAATCGTCCATTTTGCTGTTATTCCTACCAAAATGGATGACCTCGCATTTACCAACATTGTACTCCATCTGCCAGACCCTTGGCCACTCACTTAGACTATGTATATCCCTGTGCAGACTTTCAGCAACCTCTGCACACTTTGCTCTGCCACTCATCTTAGAGTCATCTGTGAATTTTGACACACTACACTTGGTCCCCAACTACAAATCATTCATGTAAATTGTAAACAATTGCAGTCCCCACACTGATCCCTGAGGCACACCACTAGTCACTGATCACCAACCAGAAAAACACTCATTTACTTCCACTCTTTGCTTTCTGTTAGTTAACCAATCCTCTATCCATGCTAATACATTACCTGTAACACCGTGCACTTTTATCTCATGCAGTAGCCTTTGGTGCGGCACCTTGTCAAATGCCTTCTGGAAATCCAGACACATCACATCCTCCCCATTATCCACTACGCACATAATGTTCTCAAAGAATTCCACCAAATTAGTCAAACATGACCTGGCCTTCATGAACCCATGCCGCGTCTTCCCAAGGCGACAATTTATATCCAGATGTCTCACTATTTCTTCCTTGATGATAGATTCAAGCATTTTCCCTATTACAGAAGTTAAGCTAACCAGCCTATAGTTACCCGCCTTTTGTCTACCTCCTTTTTTAAACAGTGGCGTCACATTTGCTGTTTTCCAATCTGGAGGAGTCTAAAATGTATCAAGATTGGAGCTTCCGAAGTGCATTACTTCAAAGTTCAAATCCTAAACCCAAAATTTTAATAGCAAGCACTACAATAATTTAACATTCGGGTTTTATGTACACAGATTTAGTTACTTTCAAAATAAAAAGGAAATACCATCTATACAAAGATTAAACAAATTTCACATTTTATTAGAATATTACTCAAACCACAGTACAAATCACCCTTTCATAAGTTTAACATACAATTAAGAAATGTTCGGAAAATATTTATTTGACTGTTGAAGCTTTGACAGCAGATCAGCTTAACGTTGTTTTCTTGCAGTACTGACAAACAGGAACTTTACTCCATATATTACTTACGTTCTCATGTGGAATATACAAAGGGTCCATATATACTACAGCAAAATGCTAAGCACAATTTGCATGGGGTGACATTTCTGAAGTTTCCTTTCTATCCATTATTGTAACAGAAAATACTGTTTAAATGGAGTTCACTGTACAGAGCAATGTGAAATGCATGCAGAGCAGAGGTTGTTCCATTTTCAATACTTGGCTGTTGCAAGTCCTTCTTTTTCCAGAAGCAGATCTGCGTACCTTTGCTGGAGTTCCTTCTCTCTCTCCTGTTGTCGCGCAACATCTTCTCTCAAAGACTGAATTTGGAGTTAGGAAAGGATACAGCAAATAAATAAATCAAATGATTTTTTACGAACTGACAAGATTAGAAATTCAATTCATTTGTTCATTTATGGAACAATCCTTTTGAAAGTCAGAAAACATTTATAGAATAAGCTTCACTACAACTTTTAAAATTACCTAGTGAAAGATGGCATAACACAAAATGCTCTGCCAAACTTTCCTAGAGATTTTGGCAGCTGCAGAAAAAATCATTCATATTACTTATGAAAAATGTATCCTATCAACGATAAATAAGTAATAATAGGATTGGGTCCAATTGACTATAAAGTGAGTTGACACAAAAAAATACAAGTGCAGTAGCTGAGCTTTTAATCAAATGTAGCCCAATGAATAATTCTTCAGTAGTAGGTAGGAAATTTCTCTAATTCAGAATTTGTTCTCCAATTCTTTCATATGACTACTGCGCTAAGTGCAACACCATATTTCTTCAGATGGAGGAGGAGTATTCTACCTAATATTGCTAAAGCTGCCAAATTAATTTCTTCAATATTTAAAAAAAATGCAAGATAGAATCTGCAATTATTGTTTTCTACAGTACATGCTTTCTTTCTCTGCCACCATCACCACGCCCCAACTTATCCTTCCAAAGATAGGTTAGTCTGCATGAAATGTAGAGCTGAATACTTCAGGGTGAAAACAGGGGTACCACAATCTAAATTTTACTGATGCTTGTACCTTATGAATGAAACATATTTTCTACTGAGAAGAGGTGAACATGTGTTTTCCAGTTGCTGAATTAACTTTTTTGTTAAAGCTACATATTATGTTTTGCTCTCAGGTTTCAAAACTAATATTTCAACTTGCTATATTACTATTCCATATGAAAATGATCATATCATGAATTTTAAAACATTCCGTTGTGGCAAGTGCTCGATACCGAATTTTAAAAAATCAAAAAAAATCTACTGATTCTGAAAAACTCAAATAAGCAACGATTGTAAAAAAAAATACCTCTTGTCTCCTTGGGATAGCAATATCTTCATGCTTCTTCAATTCTTCAAAGGTACATAATTCCAGGTGTGCCTGCTCAATCTGATCCCAGAGATCGCTCAACTGTTTCATGAGGCCTGTAGCACGTGACTGATATCCTCCAAGCAATATCTTGAGTTTTTTCTCCATTTTTGCTGCCTGTTTTGCTTCTGTGGTCATATGATTTCTGTTGGTCTATAATAAGAAAAATTGTTGCTTACATGACTTTAAAAAGTTGCCCAGCAGTTTTTAGGATTAAATAAAGAGCGGTCATCAGAGATCAACTGCAGCATTACCCCCCCCTCAGAGATCAACTGTAGCATTACCCCCCCCTCAGAGATCAACTGTAGCATTACCCCCCCCACAAACTGTACATGACTTTGCGCTAATTTTGAGATATTTTGGCCTTGCGTTATTCCAAAATAACATCCAAGTTTGGTTTAGTAAACACATATTCAAAGTTCATTTTATCCTTAATCTTTGTCAAAAGACACCTGGTAAGTTCCAGCACAAAGGATTACGAAGATGAAGGCGTGTCAGGCACTTTCCATGTACAAACTTAATACTATTTATGAACAAGGACAGCTAAAACGACAAACGTATTCTGACTGATTCAAAGCAAATCATAGATGCCAATGCAAACTTGGACATTATCAAGTGCACGAGGTTAGAATATGAACAGTGGCGAAATTATTTTAGGGAAGTCTCTTGAGAAATTGGGGCACAGATACAACATCAAAATTCATAAACTGTCTTTTAGCTGATCGACATCCTAATTGAACTTGTTTATGACATTCAATGTTGCAGAAGGTACAGTAGCCTAGTGGTTATGGCACTGGGCTAGCATCATGAAAGTCATGAGTTTAAATCTCGAGGAAAGTTTTCAAATTAGCTTCAATAAATCGGCAGAAGTTATGGGCTCTCACTAGAAAACGGCCACTGTCACAGAAACCTGCTATATTTTCAGCCAAATAAACTTTGACACTCCTATTCTGTCCAGCCTAGATTTGATTAGAGTTGTGCACTATGTAGTTGATGTTTAATGCTCTTAAGGGAACTAGGATGGGCAATAAATACTATATAAGGTTAAAGATTCAAATGCACTTCATAAAGGTAAGAAAATAACTGGAGGTCTTAAAATGAAAGTAGGCAGTTAAGGGGTGATAACCAAAAGTAATATTTAAGAGGAAAATTATCAAGTGAGGAAGAGAGCAGTAATACACCAAAGGTGCTTATGTACAATATTTTAGAGATAACAACATGGCTGAAGATTATGCAGCTAAAAGTAGGGCAGAGATGGGAGACTACAAAAGCAACCGGAATCAGAAAAGCTGAGTGAACAAGAAAGCATTATTTCAATCCAATGACACATTTCCTGTTGATTATGCTTTGCAATCACACCTGATGTGCCCCAAGTCCATATTCATAAGACTGGAGTGAATTCCATATTATGCTGAGAAAATCCAACTTCACTTCTTCATCACCATTCATCTCAAGTAACACTTAGCTATTTATTTGCTTAATCCTAAATTAAGTCCTTGATAGACTAAAATTTCCTTTGGCACAAAATTAGCAAGACTGAAGTTATCACATTTGGTTCTCCTAAACCTTCAAACCTTACCATCCAACTCTCTCCCCATTTTTGGCAATTTCCACAAACAAAGCACAAAGAGTATGCATCTTTATTGTCATGTTTGACTCCAAGGTCAACTTCAACCCTGTAGGTAGCAGTTAATGTTCATGAGGAGAGAAGTGATAAGGGGAATAGGTTTTAATACAGGATAGATATGGGTAACAGGATTTGGACAAGTTCAATTGGTAGAGAGGCTGGCAAGGAAAATTTTGGACCAATCTACTTCGAAGGCAATGTATCATGGATAATTCTTTCAGGTACAATAGTGGGATAGCAAGGTCAACATGGAGTTGGGGTTTTGCAGAGATGGATAAAGGCAGTATTGGTGGCGGCAATAATATGGGGTTTGAAGGGACAGATAGTGGTGGACCATTAATTAACTTGTTAAAATACTATTTTACCCTCAGTTCTAAAAGTGTTCATGTTTATATCTGAAATAATAAATTATATGAAGATTTCTCAATGCACTGGATTTCTGATTAGAATAGATTATGATTACATTAAAATAAACTGATAAAAGGGTCCCTAAATTAACATCTACCCCAATATCTCAAAAGTAACAGATGCATAGAGGTCTACGAATATGTAACTTTTTTAGACAATACAGTGATTTAGTTGATAGGATTTAAAAGGGATCCTTTATTTTGTTTATTTTTATAAATGCATTCATTTTTATATCTCTATCAAATATGCCTATTTTGAAAGAAAATGTTTAATCACCCTGAAGTTAGGTAATTTCATCTGGTAAAACAGCAGTGTAGAAGAAAAGTCTTCAAACAATACCAAGCTGTTCAAATTCCTCTTTTTTCAATATTGTTTAAGTCACACAATATATAGCTGTGCATTACATTTAAGTAGCTGTACAAACCATTACAAAAGAAACAACAGAAGAGGCACATCCATTTCTCCTTGTCATACAAGCTGTACCTGAAAGTTTGAGGCTTTTAAATAAAAATACATTTCCTACCACTGTGCCTAATCAGGAATTGAGCCATTCGCAATTTCACTTGCTTCAAAATGGTTTTTTAAATTTTTTAGTGAAAAGGAGTATGATGGAGGTGGTAAAACTGTCTCAAAATCATTAATTATGTTGGATTTTCAGACTTTATTCCAGCCCACTTCACCAGCTATAATCTTTAGTCACTGTTTTGATTCAAAATGGCAGCCAGAGCTTTGACATTCACAATAATGTAGCTTAGGAGACTGGAATGAGGGAGCTAAAAACATTTACTAGAATTAAATTATGGATAAATATGGGACATTAAAAAACTGACTTTAGTAGTTGTCCTTTACTGCCATGACTATTTCATGTCGTCAACTCACAAAAGGATTAAGTAATGCACACCTTCGATTTGTAGTGTACTGACAAACTTAAAACTTTACTGAAATATGGTCCGCAGCTGTTTTTAATACCAATAGAAGCAGCGTAAATTCTCTGAATGGAACTGCTACTGCCTGATTCTCAGAACTACCCGTGTGAATGATTTCCAACCTACTTCCCACTTTTCCCTGCCAAGATATTTTAAACAAATCCACCCTTTGTGAATAACTTCCTTGATTAACTGAAACTTATCCATACTGATATAAATAAAACATGCTACCCTTGCAATCCTGTTGTGCTTATTTTTTCAACCAAAAATGGAATTTAAAAAAAGAAACATTGCTCCAAATGCTTACTCTGTATTACGATTCTTGCCATTCATTTTTGTTGTAGAACTAATAATTGTACACTATGAAACAGCAAGACTATCCTAAAATAATAGAAAGGGAGGCTGTTAAAACAGATTATAAAATATAACACTTTTTTGCCAGAAATACAAGCCAAATGCCTTGGTGCACATTGAAGGATTCTTGTTGCATGTTGGCTTGCATGATCAGTCCAGCAATGGGTTTAAAAATGCCCTATTGCCAGTTCTACGCTTCAATACTAAAAATTTAAACATTTTGAGTAACTAATATTTAACAACCGAAGCCAAACGAACTAACCCAAATTAAACACATAACTGTGAAGTTTGGTAGGGCAAGAAATTTAGCATTTAGATTCACATTCAGCTTTGTACATTCTAACTAGTTTTTATAAGCAAGGACCAAGCACTAACAATGAAAAAATGCACAAACCTTCATCTGCAGGCAAATCATTATTTTCAACTATCTTATTTATTCTGCACTGGGATAAAGTTCTGGTTTAAAAATAGGGCTTAATCAGAAATAGACCAATGCTGCACCCTTCTGGATAGCTACTGGTAAGTGTAATTCTTGCAAATGTCTAACATCACTTCTTATTCTCAAACATGTTATATTGAAATTTAAACAGTATCTTGTATTTAGATAGGTTATAGTATGTGCACCTCTCACAAAATCATCAGCACTTCCCCACATAGTGAAATTGAAGTAACAAAATTGATTTTACAAGCTTTAACATATTTGGAAAGAATCAAACACGCATTTATATTGTGCCCATCATAATCGCAAGGCATCATAAACAGCTACACAACTTTTGAACCATCTTTGAAATGTAGGCAAAAACAGCTGCCAAGTTGTACAAGGCAAGATCCGACAAACAGAAATTAAAAACACCTAGATAACCATTTGTTGTTATTTTTGGTTGGAAGAATAAATGTTGACCAGGACAGTGGGAGAATTATTCTGCTCTTCGAGTAATGCTATGTAATCTTCAACATTAAAACACGCTGCCTTCAATAATGCAGCATCAATCAGCACTGTATTGTTTGGGTCAGATATGTTAGACATGACAATAAAATAAAGTCTCTTAGTGGACGTAAAAAATGCCATGTTATTACTGAAAAAATCTGATCAAGTTAGGAAATGGATCATAAACTCACGATCTTCAGAGGAAAGTATTGTCTCTAAACCAAGGGGACAATTGGGTCATATTTACGGTCAGCTCTCTACTATCTCTAAAATTCAGTAGTTTACCGTATTCCTGTATTTCAAATGGAACCACCTTTGAGACTAAAAGTGCTGGCATGTTTTAATATAGTTAATGAAAAAGAGTCAGAATTAAATATTGCCAACATCATAGACCAGGAGTGGCTTCCCCTTTCATATTGCTTCTATTTTAAATGTAGTCAATAGAGGGTTTTTGGAGCACATTGCAGTTTCAAAAATTGATTATTATAGGCCTTTTAGTTTTACTAAAAACATTAGTGTGCCATGTCTGAATGTAGTGGACTTGATAGATTAGAGGGTCCGTTCATGTTATTTTTCTTTGGATGGACATCATAATAGTGGGCTTCTCCTGAAAAGGTCAATGTTTTGTGCTATTATAACAGACACTAACCATCTAGAACTACAGTATGCAATAGAAAGTACAACAATTAGTAAAATTGTCTCCAGATGTTATAAAATTTCTTTCAGGTGAGTGAGAGAGATGCTGGTATGATGTGCGGTTCTACATACTGTGTTAGCGAATCCAGCAACTTTACATTGGATTTGTATATTAGAAGGTAGCTTGATCACCTACCAAACTTAATATAAAAACAGCTTTAGACTTTATGAATAACAAGATCTCTATTCTCTTAACAAATACACTGAAAAATACCAAGTGTGAAACTGTGCATACTATGGAAATTGTGCTTCACGCAATATGCATAACCATGTGTACAACATGCACAATGGGAATCACTAAAATACATTATAAGCAATTCTTAAAATAATGATAGGTCAAGGACCAAGGAAAAATAAAAGCAAAATACTGTGGAATAAAAACAAAGGGTTGGAAAAGCTCATTGTTTCTCTATGCACTGTTGCTGCCAAACCCAGAGTTAATGTTGGAGTCCAATATGGACTTTTTAAATTGGAACTGAAGAATCATATTGGGCTCGAAACATTAACTGTTTCTATCCCCATAGATGCTGCCAGGCCTCATGAGTTTTTCCAGCATTTTGGTTTTAATGAAAATAAAATGTTGACCTAGGCACTGACATGATAGAGTGAATTTTTAAACAGATTATACTATGGCAGAGCACATAGCATACAACACAATAAAACATGTTGATAATCTAATTGCCTGCAAATTTTGACTTTCAAATAATGTTAATCACTTGATTCAATTGATAAATGGATGGAATTAACATAATCAGCAGGTGCTCACTAGAATTTAAGAGCAATCGGAAATACTACAGCTGTATTTCACCCTTTGGAGAAGTTTCCCAACCAAACATATTGCAAGCTTAGATCTTCCATTGCCTTCAGTGTACACTCTGTTCAAAAATTTTTTCTAAACCAATACACAGAGGCTCACAGGGGATTAATAAGCAGCTTATATCTTCAGTAAGACAGGCAAATCAGTTAACTCTAAAGGATTCATACATATGCAATCTTCAAAACTGGCTTTTTTTTCAAACAAAATCTCAATCTATGATCTTTCAAAAATAGATTTATAATGCAGTTTTTAGAAAAACTAATGAACCATGCAATTCTGTCATATTAATTATTTATAAAAGTTTAACAAAGGACATGGATCAAAAAAGTTTTAAACTCTTTTTTCTAGAGAATGACTGACCTACATCTTCCCAGCGCTTTAGTTTAAAATAGTGTTCATAAATGTAAAAATAAATTTAATCAAACATTATCATTGTGATGCAGAACTTCAGCCATTGGTTAAATATTTGCTCAGTAAGAAGTCTAACACCAGGTTAAAGTCCAACAGGTTTATTTGGTAGCAAAAGCCACTAGCTTTCGGAACAGGCTGTTCCTTCGTCAGGTGGGTGGGAGTTCTGATCACAAAGAGGGCACAAAGACACAAACTCAATTTACATGAATAATGATTGGAATGCGAATCTCCACAGCTAATCAAGTCTTAAAGGTACAGACAATGTGAGTGGAGGGAGCATTAAGCACAGGTTAAAGAGATGTGTATTGTCTCCAGACAGGACAGCTAGTGAGATTTTGCACATCCAGGCAAGTTGTGGGGGTTACAGATAGTGTGACATGAACCCAATATCCCCGTTGAGGCCATCCTCATGTGTGCGGAACCTGGCTATCAGTCTCTGCTCAGCGACTCTGCGCTGTCGTGCGTTGTGAAGGCTGCCTTGGAGAACACCCACCCGGAGATCAGAGGCCGAACGCCCGTGACCGCTGAAGTGCTCCCCAACAGGAAGAGAACAGTCTTGCCTGGTGATTGTCGAGCGGTGTTCATTCATCTGTTGTCGTAGCGTCTGCATGGTTTCCCCAATGTACCATGCCTCGGGACATCCTTTCCTGCAGCGTATCAGGTAGACAACGTTGGCCGAGTTGCAAGAGTATGTACCGTGTACCTGGTGGATGGTGTTCTCATGTGAGATGATGGCATCCGTATCAATGTTTCGCATTCCAATCATTATTCATGTAAATTGAGTTTGTGTCTTTGTGCCCTCTTTGTGATCAGAACTCCCACCCACCTGACGAAGGAACAGCCTGTTCTGAAAGCTAGTGGCTTTTGCTACCAAATAAACCTGTTGGACTTTAACCTGGTGTTGTTAGACTTCTTACTGTGTTTACCTCAGTCCAACGCCGGCATCTCCACATCATAAATATTTGCTGCCAGAACAAGAAAATTTGTAGTTCAGCTGAGAAAAGTTCTCTTACTAACTGATAAAATACTTCCAAAAAAGCCAAATTTTTAGAAAATTAGAAAACAAACCATCAACAAACTTAAGTGCAATGTTACTTATCCAGAAGAATATATTGTAAGATACTGCATTCTAAATTGGTGTCTTTACATTAGGAACATGGAATTGGGAGCAGAAGTAGACAAATTCAGCCATTCGAGCCTGCTCCACCATTCAATTAGATCATGGCTGAGCTCTCCCTGGTCCCAAATCCACCTCCCTAGCTGTTCCCCATATCCCTTTAACCCATTTTTAAAAATCAGAAATATATCTATCTCCTTCTTGAAACCATTTAATGACTTAGTCTCCACTGCGCTATGGGGCAGCGAGTTACACAAATTCACCACCCTTTGAGAGAAGTAGTTTCTCATCTCAGTTTTACATCTACTCCCTGCCAACCTATACCTGTGACCCTTGTTCTAGAGTGCCCCACAAGGGGAACCATTTGGTCTACATTTACTCTATCAATCCCTTTTATTATTTTCTATATCTTGATTAGATTCCCTCTCATCCTTTTATATTCCAACGGATATAAGCCCAAACTGTTTAATCTCTCCTCAAACGTCAACCCTTTCATTCCTGGAATCAATCTGGTGAACCTCCTCTGAACTGCCTCTAATGCCATCACATCCTTCAAATAAGGAGACCAAAACTGGAGACAATACTCCAGACGCGGTCTCATCAACACACTATACAATTGCAACAACACTTCTCTACTTTTATACTCCAGTCTGTTTGCAATAAATGCTAACATCCCATTTGCCTTTTTCATTACATGCCGTACCTACATACTGACTTTCTGCGATTCATGAGCAGACACCCAGATCCCTCTGCCCAGACGGTTTTTGAATCTGCTTTCCATTTAAGTAATAATTTGCCTATTCTTTCAGCAAAAATGGATAACCTCACACTTATCCACATTGAATTCCATCTGCCAAATTTTCACCCATTCGCCTAGTCTGTCTATATCCATCTGTAAAATCTTTATATCCTCTTCATTGCTGCGCTTTCCCACCTATTCTAGTATCATCCGCAAATTTTGCTATGTTACACTCTGTCCCTGCTTACCTATATAAAGGTAATTTGCCACTGATTCAATGAGAAATTATATGAATGCTAATATTGAAAAGATTTGGGTAACATAAATATTGATTTTTACAATTTTTACTCCAACTTTACAGCACAAACAATTTAAGGCTACCAGGAAATCAGACAGCAACTTCTGGCAAGTGTTCATGCACGGTTAAATACAGTAACAGGAAGTTGCCGACTGAGTTGCCCTGCTCCTGCAGAGGTTTTACTGCAACAACATTTCACCGAGAGAATTGGCATTGAAACACATGCAACAGTGTGAAGTTGCTGTAACCTACTTAATGCAGAGATTTAAATTTTTAAATGGCATGTTAAGTAAATTTTTAATGGCATGTTAAGTCTTAATTTCTGTCAAACAACCTCTCAGGTACTTGAAGAAAATAAGATTTTATTTTTAAAAACATTTTCTTCCCATCTTTTATCTCTCTCGTATCCCATCTTACCCTCTATATTTTGTTTCATGTTGATGATTTATCGTTGAATTAACTATTCAACTTACACTTCCTGGTTTAGATTCAGTCGTTCGTTAATGGTTATTCACCTAATTGGTTAAGGAGATACACAGATGCTTGCCCTGTTCACAGGTCCAGCTCTCTGAGGATGGAACTATGTTGAAACGCCTTTCTAATCACTGCAGTTTACAGTGCAAAATTCCACAGATAGTGGGTCAGTCCAAGTGCAACGAACAGTTAGCTCTGTTCATTCACTCAGATCACAATATCTGGTCTAACATATTTAACATATAATTAATTCTTGGGGCGACACAGTGACAGTGGTTAGCACTGCTGCCCTCACAGTGCTAGGGACCTGGATTCAATTCTGGCCTTGGGTGACTGACTGAGTGGAGTTTGCATGTTCTCCCCATGTCTGCGTGGGTTTCCTCCAGGTGCTCTGGTTCCCTCTCACACTCCAAAGATGTGCAGGTTGCATTGGCCATGCTAAATTTTCCCTTGGTGTACCAAGCTACATAGGTCAGATGGATTAGCCATGGTAAATGTGTGGGGTTACGGGGATAGGATGGGGGAGAAGGCTTGGGCAAGATACTTTGTCAGATAGTCAGAGCAGATTCGATGGGCCAAATGGCCTCCTTTTGCAGGGATTCTATCAAATTAAAAACTCCAACAACAGATGAGAACAACGGCAACAACTCCACTCTTGCAACTAATGTTCATTTCACTGTCTGGGAATCTTATGAAAATAAAAAGATTGAGATGTCCACAATTTTCAAAATGACCATAGCTTTAAGAGATTGTGCGAGCTTGCTTCAAATGGATTTGGAATATAACTGAATAGTACTTGCTCTGTCGACAGTATTTCTAGCTTGATTCCTTTACCACCAGCACATGATCTACCTTGCTGATCAACTATATTTTAATCAGGAGCTTATCCTTAAATAATATTAATTTTGTTACTACTCCCTCTGATGGATATTTATGCAATTGCACCATATAACTTTAAAATCTTCACTTGGTAGAGGACACAACTTCAGTATAGTTGAAAAAATGTTGTTGAAGTTTTTCATCTTGCACTCATCTGGACAGATGCAAGAATGCCAAGTTTCAAACGGAGCAACAATTTGTACTGCATGAGAAAAAGGTAAGTGATTATTTATAAGTGTCACAAGTAGGCTTACATTAACACTGCAATGAAGTTACTGTGACAATCTCAAAGTCGCCACACTCCGGCGCTTGTTCAGGTACACTGAGGGAGAATTTAGCGTGGCCACGGAGGAAGCCCACACAGACATGGGAGAATGTGCAGACTACAGACAGACAGTCACCCAAGCCGAGAATCAAACCTGAGTCCCTGGCGCTGAGGCAGCAGTGCTAACCACTGTGCCACCTTGATGCCCCGGTTAGCAGTGACATTCCAGTGACATTACCACTTGTTCTCCTCCCCCCCCCCCCCCCCCCCCACTCTTTTCCCATAATGTACTGGCACAGCGCAAGTGTCTATGGTTTCCTTCAGTGAAGCTTTAATGAGCAGGTCCGCAATGACAACTAAGTACATAGCCACAGTGTTGCTATCAAATGCAGTTTGCTTATAGTTTTTGCGGATTCTCCATTGTGACTGTTAAAAACATGCTCAGAATTGATTGTAGCAGCTCACAGCCATGTGGCAAACTCACATTTAGTGGCACCAAAATAAGGAAATAAAAACAGAAAATGCTGAATAAACTCAGCAAACCTGGAAACATCTGTGGAGAGAAAGAGAGTTAACTTTTTGGGTCTATAAAACCCTTCCAGTTTCCCTCTGCAGATGCTGCCAGAGCTGCTGAGTTTATCCAGCATTTTCTGCTTTTATTTCAGATTTCCAGCTTTTATAGATAAGGACATAATGCAATATCACCTTTAAGAGTCTTGGACAACTTGTGCATATGTGGTCACAATGAACAGGACGAATTCGCTCACGTATGCCACAAGGCAATTCATTACTCAAACAAGTCTAACAAATGTTGTTGTAACTTGCCTTCAAGCAGGGCTCGGCGGTCAATCTTGGTGGCAAGTACAATAGATATTAATTTGGCCCCATCATTTTGAAGGGCGTGCATTTAGCAATTTTGTCAATTGCCCATAAAGAACTGGAAGTGAGATAACCATCAGTTAATTGTGCTCAGTTTGAAAGATCTAATGGTACTAATCTTGTATCCTCTAAGAAACTGGTTTTAGAGAGGGTTAACTTTGAACCAAAAGAGAGTCCTTCCATCTTATTGCGCAGCAATTAGCTTTCTGGTGAAAACTAACCTCCAACTTCTTTTCCAGTGATTCTATTCGATCTTTCTTGCTAGCCAGATTGGCTCGAGTGTACCTGTTCTGTCCAGGCAGATACAGCACCTGACTGTAACATTCTTCCCACACCTGGTTATATGCATCAATAGGAAGGTCTCCATGCCCCATACCATGTTTGACAACCTCCATCTCCAGCGTCAACAAATCACCTGCCTGAAAAAAATTATACAGTAAATATGTTGCAAACTCTTACAATTAAAGACATTACCACCAAAATTTGGGGGAAAAATAGCTATTTTAGAGACTAAAACATTGCACTGTAGATACTGCATGGGGTGGCATGGTGGCACAGTGATTAGCACTGCTGCTTCACAGCGCCAGGGACCTGGGTTCAATTCCGGCCTCGGGTCACTGTCTGTGTGGGTTCTGCACATTCTCCTAGTGTCTGTGTGGGTTTCCTCCGGGTGCTCTGGTTTCCTCCCACAGTCCAAAGATGTGCAGGTTAGGTTGATTGGCCATGCTAAATTGACTCTAGTGTCAGGGGGATTAGCAGGGTAAATATGTGGGGTTATGGGAATAAGTGCCTGGGTGGGATTGTGGTCGGTGCAGACTCGATTGGCTGAATGGCCTCCTTCTGCACTGTAGGGATTCTGTGATGATAATAGGTGCTACTTCAAATAGCTCCAAACCTGAAACTCTATACTGAGGGGTCCTGAATTGTATTTTTCCTAATATGCCTCGTCATTTCATTCATTAAAATATTAAATAAGCATTTTGAATCAAAAGCCAACAATGCAGAAATACATGAGCTGTTGTCTGCTTCACTGCTTTCAGAGGTGAATCAGGTGAAAATTTGAAAAGAACCTTAATTATTTTGTCACAAGAGCAGGCCTATTTTATTAGTAACTGCTTCTGACTATACAGGTCCATTGATTCATTGCACTAGTCTTGCCAAACTCCATAGAACACGACTACAAACACATTACTGACATCCTGTGGCACAATTAGTGTATTGTAACACAAATTTTTGTTATATGTTCTACTCCAACCTTAAAGCCACAAAGCCAATGGGCGAACCCAAATCCATTCCTTGCTTGCTCCAAAAACCAGATTTGAAATCCAATTAAAACCAATTCACTGTCTCCACAAGGCAGACAAACGAGATCCAAGCTGACAAGATAAGGCATTGCACCCTATCTTAGGCTTGATCTGACACTTGGTCTTAGCCAAAAGGCCGACATTTGCAGTGATCTGAAGCTGCACTTTCCCTACCAAGTGGATTGAAACCAGTGTCATAGTCAATATGGAAGGCACTTTTTATTGAGGGTAGCAGTATAGTAGATTAACAATTTTGACCCACTGTATTTGATCCACTATAATGTCTGATGTCTATTGGCCAGGTGTCACTGCATGTTTTTCCACTGCTGATGTCATTGGTGTAGGCCTGTCAGCCAAATGACTAAAGACAGTATTGGTTTGCACCAGGGTGTGGTAACAACATCACAAACTAGCAATTGCCAGCCATTTGCCTTGCCACTCTCTCTGGCTCGGAGTTATAATGTGCCAGTCACTCTGCCTCTTGCTCCCTGAAACTCAAGGAGCTGTAATTATGCCATTGCCCCGCTCCCTTTGTCAGCTCTTGCTGACCACACCCCCATCCCATTTCTGACCACGTTGTGACATCTCATTTGGACCCTCGCACCCCCTCTCTTGCACCCCTGCTGTCCCCTCTCCTGGGACTTCAAAAGCCACCCTCTCGCTCCCCGAGAGCCTGCCTGAGTCCTCACCACGCCCTCTCCTGAGTACCCATCACTGGGTGAATCATTCTATGATTCACCCAGTCACCTGAGTCTTTGCTGCCCCCTCTCCTGAGCTCTTGCTATCTCCTTTCCCGAGCCTTTGTTATCCCCTTTTCCCAAGTTCATGCTACACAGTGCTCTGATCTTCAGCCTTTGCGAGCTAGAATCTATCATGCTCTCTCTGTCCCCCGGAACTCACTCTCTAACCCAATAGAAATGCTCCTGCAAAAACGGCACAATGCCTGGATTGCAACTTCACGTGTGGGAAGTGCACCTTCAGTGGTTGCCATTTTGATTATAACCTAAAATGTATCCACAGTGCATTATTCCCCAACTCTCCTTTCACTAAAAAAATGTTAATTCGATCAATATTTATATTAGTCAGTCACCTAGGAAAACACATGAAATACTTGTGCCTGACATTTTAGATTTTTTCGTGCAAATTGCTTCATAAAGGAACTTCAAATTTGTGGTAAGGAAACAATGTTTACAACTCTATTTAATCATTTCGTTGCAAGGATTATTTTCTAAATATTATTTATGGCACTTGCTAGACTGGCATATCGTTACCAGTTTAAAGAATTCAAAAATTCAAGGCCCTAAATATTTAATGTGTACAAAGGAACAGTTTTGCTTATTCCAGACACAAGTACACTTTAAACTCTCTGGTTGTTTTGTACCCATGTCTTTTTGATACGACCTAATAAATTGAATGAAGTGGTGAACCACTTATTAGTCTAATTCAAAGCATGTCACATACAATCATATCAATCCAAGCTTTTCATTAACTCAATATTACTTAAGCTATGCATGGTGCTTTTCTGAGAGTTCGGCACTCTCAATACACAGGAGCAAGAATCAAATGTTTACCTAATTTGGTTCAAGAACCCTTTAAAGTGCAATGACAGTCTACGTAGAATCGGAGAGCACAGAACGAAGCCAATCAATCCATCATGACTATGACAGTTCTTTGAAAGAGCAATCGATTAGTTCCACCCCTGCTCTTTCTTCATAGCCCTGCAATTTCCCCCCTTTAGATATTCATCCAATTTTCATTTGAAAGTTATAATTGAATCTGCTCCCAACATACGTTCAGATAAAGCATTCCAAATCACAACTCACTGCATAAAAACATTTCTCATCTCCCCTCTGATTCGTTTTGCTGATCAAATTGCTGGTTACTGTCCCTTATATCATTGGAAACATTTTCTCCCAGGTTACTCCACCAAAACTGCATTAGAGTATTTATCTAACTCCGTTTGAATAGATACCATTGATTTTTTTCTATCAAATTTCCAGGCAAATCGTAGCAACTCAGTATGAAACAAATCTTATCTTGCTTCTGATTCTTTTGCAAATTGCCTGCAACAATTTTTCCTTATTTACTCTATCAAAACCCTTAATGCTTTTGAAAACCTCATCATATCCCACCATAAAATACTCTGCTTGGATAAGAACAACCCAGTCTCTATGCTTAACTGAAGTCCTTCATTCCGGGTAATTCTAGGACATTTCCTCTGCCCTCTCTCCAAGGGATTGATGTGCTCTTTAAAGTCTGGTGTCCAAAACTAGGCACAATATGCCTGCTGAGGCTATACCAGTGGCACAGATTATAGGACCATAGAAAAGTTATGGCACATAAAGAGGCCATTCAGCCCACCATGTCTGCACCAGCCAAAATATAAAAACTAGCTGCCATTTCTAATCTCACCTTTAATGTCTTACAGCTACGGCAATTTAAATTCAGATCCAGGTACCTTTTAAATGAGTTGAGTGTCTCTGCATCTACCACCAAACCTGGCAGCGAATTCCAAACACCCACCACCCTCTGGGCAAAGAGTTTTTTCCCCAAATCCTCTCGGTAATCGTTCTACCAATCACCTTAGATCTGTCTCTCCTGTTAATTGACCTCTCTGCCCCTCATTATTTTGCATACCTCAATTAAGTCACCCCTCAGCCTCCTCAGTCCCAAGGAAAATAACCCCAGCCTATCCAATCTTTCCTCATAGCTGCAACTTTCAAGCCCTGGCAACTTTCTTGTAAATTTCTTCTGCTTTCTCCAGTGCAATTATGTCCTTCTTGAAATGTGGCAAACAGAACTATACACAAAATTCCAGCTGCAGCCTAACCAGAAGTTTATACAGTTCCAGCATTACATCCCTGCTTTTGTATTCAAGTAAAGACTTCAGAATGGAAAGTATACCTTTACTTAAAAAAAAACTTTCAGTACTTAAAACAGGTTTCAAAGTTAGATACAAAAATGATTAGCTTATCAGCACATTTGTCTGTGTTAGCTATGAGAGTTAAACCTCTTTCCATTCTACTATTGTTCCAAGTAGCTTATATTCTGATGGCCAAGCGTCACAGAGGAAATATTAACTCATTTCTGCAGCGTCTTGCAAAATAGGCAACATAAAACTGAAAAAAAATCCATTTGTTTCATCAAATCTAATTCTTCCACACTTAATTTACCGAATAATGAATTCCACCCTATCCATTTAACCGCCTGAGGAAATGTTCTGCATAATTACTTCCTAATTCTTAAAGGTGACTAAGCAACAACTGAGTTTATTCATCCTTTTCCATATCTCTTCTGTTTATCCTGACCTGGTGCCCTCCACTAACACCTATATAACCTCCACTGCTGCCCTTCCCTACATCGTGATGCTGCCCTTCCCTACATCAGCAACACAAATTGTGAACCCAATAATCTTTAATCCCCAAAGCCTGCAGTCTCATTGTCAACCAATCATCTAATTCCTTTCTAAATTTGCTGACTGACCCTCAGATGTCTTTTCTAGAAAATTCACAATTCAGTACAAAAGGTGTCTTCTAATCTTAAGTACCACCTGAGCAGTATTAATTTTAAGCCTGTCTCCACTATTCTGTCCACAGTAAGAAATTGCCTGTCTACATCTCTAATGACCAGTATTTTAACGTCTTGAATCGTGTATCTCATCATTATTTTATCCCCAAAAGAAAAATCAAGCTCTCCATGTTTTTCTCTCAGAATAAAGCACACCAAAACCCTTGGATTATTTTCTTTCCTAGATGCAAAGTTAAAAGAGTCAATTTTTTGTTCCACATCTCTCCACGTTTTATTCACTCAATGAAACGTTCCAGCATCCAACACCGTTAACAATACAAAAATGAACAAACCTTCTTCATGTCTTCTTTACTGATTTTTTCATACCCATTGTGTTCCAGGAAAGCAATATGTTCAACATTACTGGAGCTTGATCCTGCTCCTTTCCCTCTTTTACCAAACTGATCCACATATGGATGATGAAGTGTGTCATAGTGTAGCATAATAATCATTTCTTTCTTCACCATCTCTTCAGCTTTCTGCATCTCAGTCAAAGGTGGTTCAACATTCAGAGGTCGCAAGATGGTCTCATTTACCTAAAATTAAACAATAATGCGGCTTATACACAGCAACTTAAAATTTTGAAAGAACATTTCCATGATTATCTTTGTGATACTTAATCTTAAAAGTTCTGAAAATGTTATTTATAGACTTCATTATGCTGCTATTGCCACCTTTTCATTGTGCAATTCTTCCATTAATAGAAAGTCTTCCTTTCCACTTTCTGTTGGATATAATTTACTGGTTTTCACTTCCATGTTTATGTTTATTTTCTGTCTATATTTAATGTTAAATTGCAAGTTTTATACTCACTTCTGTTGGTCTTGGAAGATTTCGCTGTACTGTTTGGTGTCTCTTTTTTAACTCCCTTTCACGTTCGGCATCCTTCATTGCCTGAAAAAGAAATAATGAAAATCTGAAACTTACAAACACAAATTTGCCTTTAAAAGCCAGATGCATGCTAAATATACTGCACGGTTCCAATGAGCCATTAGCAGATCATTAATAAAGAGCAGATCAGCTTCTAGAATTCAAATACTGGCCACGTGATTCGGTAAATTCAAGTACAATGCATTATATGTTCACAAGAGAGAATTCTGAAAAATGTTCTTTGATAAAGCTCTCGAAGAAGCTTACTTGTTTACGAGATTCTACATCAGCAGCATCTTCGATGAAATTATCTTCTGTCTCCTGTTCCTCAAGCTCTCGCTCTGCATTCTCTGGCAGCACAATTTCAAAGTCATTCTTTGGAGTAGGAAGGTTCAACAGTCCCACTCGCAATTGTTCTCGGTGCTCTCTTTCCTACAAATAAAATTAACTGTGAGTATTGGGGCAAGATTAGCAAAATCCAGAGAGAAAACACAAATAGCTGAAGGCTTGATAAAATATTGATGTTGGATTTCAATACTGCATCTTTAATATCATGAAGACTTGTAAAAAGAATTATCTACATCAGGCCTTGATGGAAATCTGGCTGAAGGGCAATGATACCTTCCCATGACATGAAGCCTCCCATTACCTATACCTTCCACCATGGCCCAGTGGTACCAATTCATACAGTGTCTCTTACTCCTGTGGCATTTTCTCCTTCCTTGGGCATCTAACCTTCGTTGCACTCTTCTAGCCTCACTTATAAACTTTGGTCTTCATTGCCCACCCAAGTATCCTAAAATTTTTCTCAAAAAACTATCCTCACTGCTTTCCTCCCTCAGCCTCTCCTCCAAGCAACTTCTCATTCTTAATGATTTCAACCTCCATCTCAACTGATCATGCTTCCTCTCCTAAAATCTCTGCCCTCCAATCCTTAATCTCTCTTTCCACTTAAACTGCCTAACCCATATTCACAATCACATCCTTGAACTTGCCATCTTGTGTGGACTCAGTACTCAGTGTGCCTATCACAGATAAGACTACCTCTGATCACAGCCTGTGCCTTTGATGTCTCAGACCCCATTAAAACCACTACTCTCTCACACCCTGCTCATTACTCCAGTGCGGCCTTCACCTTCACTCTCAGATCCAAGGGATACATACTTGAAAGTGTGTGGCAGGCAATTGGTTTAGCTATTCGCCGTCATATTTGGCTGAATTAAACAAAACATAATTGGGTCCCGCTTTCTTTTGGCAAAACTGCTTTATTTTAGGAACTCAAAGATAACCTCTAACCTCAACTTCTTTTATCTGTGGTAAACTGTCTTTTTAAACTCCTCTGTCCCGTCTCTTCCATCCTCACCAATAGGAAGTGCAAGGGGCTCATGGATTTCTTTGCCACTAAAACGGCAAGCCCATCAGGCCAAACCTCCTCTAATGCTATCATTGAGGCATCTATCATTATGATTTTCAATGTTCACGTGTGTTCTAAAATTCTGGAAATATCAAAAGTTGCAGCAGGAAAATATTTGTCAGTTCAAGTTTACTGCAATTTTAGTTATTATTACAGAATATACAGCAAAAGAGGTGGCTATATGATCGATGACACTGTTTCGACACACTGGTTGCATTATATCCACTACTGACAGCAATGAACGATGCAAATAATGGTGGAAACAGTTCAGTACCAAATGGTATCTTCCTTTACTTGACTTCTCTCATGCCCATATACAATATTGTAACTTTAAGTCAATAGGTTAAATGCAACATATATAAAATCAAGTCAAACTTTCTCTTTCATTCTGGATAAGTTAGTTACTTCAGGACTAAAAAGGCAAGCAATAAATAACGAAATGATTTAGCAATGCAAAAGCAAACGTTTCACTGATTGGAAGTAATTAACTACCTAAATCTTCTACATCTCTTCTGCTTTAATACATACCGAAGTATTACCATTCAGTCTGTTATGAAAACCGAAGGTAAAGGTTTTTGGGCTCAAATTAAAATAAATTCAAACTATAGCCCATATTCAAACAAAAGCAAATTGAAGGGAAACAATGAGAGTATTGATATTGCATAATGCACAAGGACATGAAGGACTTTTAGTGTTACGGCAAATACTTAAGTTTGATTAGTCATTGTGTGCATTTAACATTGTGGAGATTGCACAATAATATAAATGTATACTTTTTTACTGGCTGAAGATTAGTTCCAGAAATATCCCTGTTGTCCTACCAGTTGCTTGGTGTATGAAGGATCATTATAATCCACCATTTCCTCGCCTGGGTTGATATTCAATTTGTCTCGTAAAGGAGTTCTTCCTGGGGTCACTGCAACACCAGGTTTAGGTGTCATTCCACTTCGCGGAGTTAAACCATCGCCATCATGTGCTGGAGTCCTAAAAAATTTAAAATAAAACCATTTTCTCTTATTAAATGTAAAGACTTCTCTCTTCCAAATAGTCATATAAATGCTGAAAAAGGTGATAAATGAAGTACAGGTGCAACTTAAAAGCGCAGTTAGGATGTTGTTGACTAGAATCACTCCTCTCCACCTTTCCATTTGAAATGCTGTTTTTTGTTGCACAGAAACATTGAAAATAGGAGCAGGAGTAGGCCATTCGACCCTCCTCCATCATTCATTATGATCATCCAACTCAATAGCCTGGTCCCACCTTCCCTCCAAAGCCTTTGATCTCCTTCGCCCGAAGGACTATTTCCAACTCCTTCTTGAAAACATACAATGCTTTGGCCTCAACTGCTTTGGTAGCGAATTCCACAGGCTTCTTCTTTTCTCCTCTCTCCCTCCCCCTCCCTCTACCCCCCCGGCCAAGTGAAGAAAAAATTTGATACATCTTTCCTGCATCTACCCTGTCTAGTCCTGTTAGAACTGTATAGGTTTCTATGAGATCCCACCCTCATTCTTCTGAACTCCAATGAATATAATCCCAACTGATTCAATCTCCCCTCATACATCAGTCCTGCCATCCCACAACTGCACACAATATTCCAGGTGTGGCCTCACCAAGACCCTGCACTCGAATCCTCGCACTATGAAGGCCAACATACCATTTGCCTTCATTAGCATCTGCTGCACCTGCATACTTACCTTCAGGGACTGGCGTACAAGGACACCCACGTCTCATCGTAAATTCCCTTCTCTTAATCTATAGACATTCAGATAGTAATCTGCCTTTCTACTTTTGTTACCAAAGTGGATAACCTCACATTTATCCACTGCACCTGCCATGCATTTGCCCTCTCACTCAGCTTGTCCAAATCACACTAAAACATTTCTGCATCCTCCTAGCAAATCACCCTCCCACCCAGCTTTGTGTCATCTGCAAATTTGGAGCTATTCCCTCATCCAAAGCAATATTGTGAATGGCTGGGGTCCTAACACCGATCCCTGCAATACGCCAGTAGTCACTGCCTGCTATTTGGAAAAAGACCCATTTATTCCTACGCTCAGTCTGCCACCGAGTTTTCTATCCATCCCAATGCACTATCCCCAAACCCATGCGCTTTAATTTTACATGCTATTCTCTTACGTGGGACTTTGTCGAAAGCCTTCTAAAAGTTCAAATAAACCATATCCACTGGTCCTGTCTCATCAATCCCACTAGTTGCACCCTCAAAGAATTCTAGTAGATTTGTCAAGCATGATTTCCCTTTTGTAAATCTATGCTGACTCTGTCTGATTCTACTATAAAATCTTTGATAATAGTCTAAATTTTCCCCACTGCCGATGTCAGGCTGACTGATTTTAATTTCATTTTCTCTCTACCCCACTTTTTAAATAGTGGGGTTACATTAGTTATCCTCAGAAACTGTTCGAGTTTATAGAATCTTGGAAGATGACCACCAATGCATTCACTATTTCTAGGACAACTTCCCAGTTCCCTGGAATGTAGATTATCGGCCTTCAATCCCATAAATTTCCCCAATACCATTTCTCTACAAATACTGATTTCCTGCAGTTCCTCCCTCTTATTAAACTCAGTGTTTCCCAACATTACTGGTATGTCATTTGTGTCCTCCTTTGTGAAGAAATAACCAAAGTATGTATTTAGTTAGTCAGCCATTTCTTTGTTCCCCATTATGAATTTGTCTTCACCAATCTTTTTCTTTTCACATACCTATTGAAACTTTTACAGTCAGTTTGTGTTCCCCACAAGCTTACTCTCGTATTCTATTTTCCCCTTCTTAATCAATCCCTTGGTCCTCATTCTTACTAGGTGTTCTTTGTCCCCACCATCCGGAGGAAATAAAGGATACATTTGTCTCAGTTGGCTTGACTGGAAACAGGGTCACCCAGACCTTAATTCATATGATCTGGCCTAGCTTCTGCATTTAGTTTTCAAGAGGATGGACTGTAGTTTCATTTTTCAAGAGTGAACACAGGATGCTCTATAATCTAGATATCATAAATAATCTAAAAGCTATTAATGTCACGCAGCAATATATAAATAAAATGTGGTTTACTAAAAAGAGGAAATATTACACAAGTTAAATTAAGCAATAATTCATATCAATCATTTCAGTTATTCCCTGCAAAAAATATAATTTTATTCAAAAATGTCTACTTTTTAATCCAAAACCGAAGGTAGTAGTATTAAATTTCTGCATGAAAGAGCAATGTTTACCTGAAAGGTGTAGCAAGCACAGTATTTGGTGTCTGGACCACCTGTCTCTGTGGGGTTACTCCAGAGAAATCACTTTCATGGAGAGGGGTGTTCAGTCCACCTTTCAAAGGTGTATCAACATTCGTCAGTGCCATCAAGTTTTGAGCTTCCTACACAATGGAGAACAAAGCAGAGAAAGGCACTTTGATAGAACTCTATATTTTCTTTTTACCTTCCTTATCTTTACTCCTCCTTACCTTCTCCCCACCCCGCCAAAGATCATTAATCACCTATTATCAACAAGCCCATTTCTAGCACTGCATCAATCCTACTCTAAAATAGAGCAGATCCCTGCTGAATCCTCTCAAAATTGATACTGATCGAAGAGCTTGGTAACTCCCTACAATGGTTCGCCAAACACAAAAGTAAAGTTGAGATCTTACCTGTGCTTTACCTTATAGTACTTCAAAAGACACTGAACAGCAATCAGAATGCATAATTTTACATGTTAATTTGCCTCATTGAGCTCAGAGTGCAGCTGATTAAAGGCACCAGCACAAACCCAGGTTTGATTCCCCAGATGGACCAAGTTAATTGACTTCAACCAGTACGGCATTAGGGATGCTACCAGTAACCTCATTGCTTCTGGATTCAAGAAAAGAAATCTGAGCTACCTTTGCCAATTATTCTATTAATAGTTTCTGATGGAAATGCTCATGTGTGAACATTAGATACAGATAGCATCTGGCTCAGCAGTGGCATTGTGTCGTCCAGTCGTCTACAGTAAAGGTTCACGTGAATAGTGGGTATTAAAGCAAGATACCGTGTTGGTCGCTATGGAACTGTTTAGCAAGGAGTAAACAACTAAAGGAAATAGAATTACATTTGGTGAAAACAAATCTTAAATGCAATTTCTAGTCTCCAGAACTAAATAACCACTACTAGACTTCTACATTACTTGCTGGCATTCAAAAATATACATTATCCAAATATTAGGCTGTATCTGTCTAGTTTCAGGGGGAAAAAAAAATAACATTTACAAATCTATCAAATTCTAACAGTTGATATAAGGGAATAAAGAACTCCAAGATTGGTGGAGTAGTGGATGAGGTGGAGGGCTGTTGTAGGCTGCAAAGAGATATAGATAGGATGCAGAGCTGGGCTGAAAAATGGCAAATGGAGTTTAACCCTGACAAATGCGAGGTGATTCATTTTGGTAGGACAAATTTAAATGTGGATTACAGGGTCAAAGGTAGGGTTCTGAAGAATGTGGAGGGAACAGAGAGATCTTCATATCCATAGATCTCTGAAGGTTGCCACTCAAGTGGATAGAGCCGTGAAGGAGGCCTATAGTGTGTTGGCGTTCATTAACAGGGGGTTTGAGTTTAAGAGCCGTGGGGTTATGCTGCAACTGTACAGGACCTTGGTGGGACCACATTTGGAATATTGTGTGCAGTTCTGGTCACCTCACTACAAGGAGGATGTGGAGACACTGGAAAGAGTGCAAAGGAGATTTACCAGGATGCTGCCTGGTTTGGAGGGTAGGTCTTATGAGGAAAGGTTGAGGGAACTTGGGCTTTTCTCTTTGGAGCGGAGGAGGTTGAGAGGAGACTTGATAGAGGTTTATAAGATGATGAGGGGGATAGATAGAGTGAACGTTCAAAGACTATTTCCTCGGGTGAATGGAGCGGTAACTAGGGGGCATAACTATAGGGTTCATGCTGGGAGATATAGGAAGGATGTCCGAGGTAGGTTTTTTTACTCAGAGTGGTTGGGGTGTGGAATGGACTGCCTGCAGGGATAGTGGAGTCAGAAACTTTAGGAACATTTAAGAAGCTATTGGATAGGCACATGGAGTACTTCGGGATGATAGGGAGGAAATAACTTGATCTGGGTTTCAGACAAAGCTCGGCACAACATCGTGGGCCGAAGGGCCTGTTCTGTGCTGTACTGTTCTATGTTCCACACATTACTGAAGACAATGCGTCTTGCCCACAAAGAACAAAACAATATATGGATAGCATTTTCTACTCCAAATAATTCAAGAGCATTACAATGATCATTGTACAGTGGGAGAAATATTTGCAAGAGAGCTCCATATAATGACAATGTACAATTGGTTCCGATGCAAAACATGCACCAATTCAGCTTAAAATGGCTTAGTTACCTGGAGAATCCGATCCTGGGCTGCAGGAGTGCGTGCAGTTCGCAAACTCAAACCAGTGTTGGCAATACTATATTCCGAAATGAGAGCATTGGATGCAGAGTTTGGCATTCCAGATTCTTCGACAGTCTGACAGGCCATCTCACTAGCCTGACCAATTTTGACTACTTCTTCCAGTTCAGCATCAGAGATCTTAAGGAAACACAAATATTTTTTTATTTGATAACAAAGCTTCAATTCATGAACTGTTCTGAACTTACGGGTTCTATTCAAAATATAACTCTTAAATTTATATCTGAAACCTGTTTACCCAACCACAGAACACAGCAAAGAGTGGCAAAGTGACAAAGGCACAAATGTTTTATGATGCCTGATAATTCATATCCAATGGCTCTCTGCTTGCTGCTTACATTCAAGCTACAGGATGAATAATTACACTGAGAGGTAGTGCCATTGCAGATTGAGAGAATACAATCTAAATGGTGACAAGAAACAATAACACCACAAAGCAGAGGGAGAGAGGGTATGCAGCTACTACACATAAAATTGCAAGGATCATTTCAAATGGACAAATCTGTTGAGTGATTGCAGTATAGTTGTTATGAGATTTAATAAACATGGGATTTCCTGTATTGAGTGGATGATGAGGAAACAGCCGCTAACGGTTAAACTCTCAACAGTCTATTAAAGTATAAGGAATAAAAAAAAGATGATGGGTCTCATAACATGTCAAATAATGACAATGCTAATTCTGATTACTAATATGAACTATGGAACCAATAAATTGAAGGTCATAAGGAGTTCTCAGGACTGATCTATTTCTTGGACATCACAGACCAAAACAGTTTGTCAGAATAAGTTTTTTTATATATACATTAAGAATGTACTCTCATCAATTCAGCAATAGGTGTTACACAAGGACAGGGAAGGAAAAGTAGACATACTCTGGATGTAGATATAAGTTATTACCATATATCTTTCAAGGCTGTTATGCTAAAGTTATCAACACATCTGCAAGTGTGCAATTCAGTCAGATGTATGTATTTTGAAGAAAGAAATTTAGTTAAATTATGCAACCTAAGGAAAAATGGAACTTAAAAACTTGGATACAGTACCCAAAAAGAACTTTAAAAGTTCTAGTTAGGGCAACTGTCACTCTGATCACCGATGGTGAAGATTAAAGAATGCAAACTAGGTTCTAAAAATAGTTATTTGACCTTTTGACAACCAAAGCCATCCAGGGTGTACAGAGGTCAACATTTTACTTGCCACAAACAATGTGAAGTGTAGCAACAGATGCAATTAAAAAGGAAACAGCTGCAGTCAATCTGACTGAAAAGCAGTTACCAAGTTAGATGTACACTTGTGCATAACAGTGTTTTTGATTTGATTTTGGGTGCATATTACTAGAAATACAACATGTTTTCTTTTCTAAATGGAGCTAAGGATAAATTAAAAATAGTTTTAACAATTTTACAATTAGACAAATTGCTGCCACCTCAGTTTTTTTTAGAAGAACATTAAAAGTTTGCAGATCTTTTGTGCACGTAACCATGGCGAATATCAAATTCATGTCTTTATATCCATAACTTCAAACATTTAAAATACTTGGAAAATAGGGCAGACATTAGGGTCCAATCTCATTTTATAACATCTTCTAAATAATCTGCGTTCATGAACAGAAAGCAAAACTGCAGAGCAAAAGACTAACAAAATACATTACTCCTCAAAATAGACATGGTATTTTCATGCAATTTGCAAGTTCAGAAATATCAAACTTTAATGGTGAAATTAGTAAATGGATTATTTCATTCTGACCCGTGAATAAACTAGATTATGATGAGCACATGGCTGTTTTGTATTGTGATAGTTTTAATGTGAGCAGCTATGATGTACCACGTTCTCTCAGTGTATAACAGCCATGTGCTCATAATGATCTAGTTTATTCAACGAACTGACAGCTGTAAGAACAGTTCACCAGTTAGGGTACTTCAACACAACATGTCAAGGCTAAGGAATTAAGCGGAAATAAAATATTCCATGTGTTAACCAGACAAGACTACCACTGGTCATTATATGAATATGAGGAAAGTCTGCATTGAACACACAATGAACTCCCATGAAATCTCTTATGCAAATGAGAAGTCAAAACCAAGTGCAATATTCAAGTGAATCAGTGATAGAGATTGGGATAATTATAATTCTCTATTTGCACATGTATAATGGAAGTTGCCCGTGTAAACGTGTCATATCATAAGAACACTGTAATTAGTGACAAGCTTATATTAGGCAGTTTCTTAAATGTAGACAGAGGAAGTTATAATGGAAAAAGTTGATGGCAGAAGCAAGGTTTTTAGTATATTACCAGTCAATCTTCCATGACATTGCACACAGAAAGTCAAATGTTATGTTGTTTCATAACCACAGGAGCATTAAATGGCAAATACCTCCTTTTAATTAAGTATAGAAATCATGATTAAATTAATGTATATGATTGGGATAAAGTGGCATATTAGAAAGTCTTCATAAACAGGTTTGAAAAAAAATATAGGTGAAATATATAAATTGCAGAGCAGAGTGTTTCTGCACAGGCAAAAATGATTTATTTTAAATGAAATATTTCATAGAATTATGTATTAAATATCAGAACTATGAATATAATTTTACATTTGTGCATTTGCCTCCACGTTATTTTGAAAACAAATGTGAAGTTTGAAATATGATGTCTGAGAATAATACTTAAAGGATGGGGGAATATAAACATTAGTGGAGGGAACAATGGGGCTATGGACTGGTGCTGCACCGAAAACCAAAAAAGGTTGTGGAAGTTGGTGGGTAGTAAAAGTTGAATAATGGGTAAACTTAAAAGGTTTAAGAAATTTTGGTGATTTCACATTTGCTGCTGAATGTAGAGAACATTGTTGGATCAAGATCAGAGAAGGAATGAAAAGAACAGAGTGAATTCAATAATTTTTAATTAATTATTTTTAATAATTAATAGTAATTAATAATGTATTTAAAAAGTTTGCATATGAAATTTAGGATGAGGATGTTGCAAGATTTTACAATGTGTGGAACTTCTAAAAAAAAAAAGGAATAAAACCTTTAAAAAAGAGAAACTATTTTAAATAAAGGGCCCAAATAATCAACTTAAGCATTGAGAGATATAATGCAATGGTGATCATGACTACCACAAATAGAGTTCCTCTATGGGTAAGTTTAAAAAAATATTCTAACTTATTTTTAATTCATGTGATATCAAACCATAAGCATCATGGTCAGAACTATGCACTATTCCTGCCAGACTAAGTTGACATCACAAGGATGTACCATGTGTATCTGTCTCAATCCAAGTGTACTCTAAAGAATAGTACAACTGCAACTTTCCTCTATTTATATGTTTGAAAGTGAAGTAAACAACAGAAAACACAAACATCACCTTTGCAGTGTTTAGAATTGATATGTACTATTTACCTGTGGCGCAGGGAGAACCAGTTTACTTCTTTTTTTGGTAAACTCAGAGACTCCACTGATCTGTAATATAGCAGAAGGCAAATCCGATTCCTTCTTCTTTTTCAGACGCTGTTTATCTTTCTTCTGTTCAGATTCTTCTTTTTCACTGAATTAAAAAAGATATAATCAACATGGGTCATAACTTCCTTGGAGTGGCAATCAGCATCAGATTGCTATTCCGTAGCCACTTACCTGTGCCAAATTACTTCAGTGCCTGTCTTGCCCAGCCTTTCTGACTTGGACCGGGTGAGATTCAGGCAGCTTAGTGAGTCCCTGGGTACAGTGCCAGAGTCCAAAAGAATCACATTGAAGGAGGACACGCCGCCCCCCCCACCCCCCCCCCCTACCTTTTACAGCCCTAAACAGCTCTAAAGCAGGTACGTTTAAAGGTTCAGAAAGAAATTGAAAACTAACATATTTGAACTTGAAAATATTTTCGCGGACCAGTTGAACACACTGGACAACGACGAACTGACTGCAGAATCAGACAATAGTACTGGAAGTACGTCTATCCCTATTGAGAATTTTGATTATTTAATACTTCTGTTCAGCAATTAACACCTTATCTCAATCTTTGATGATTAAGACCTCTCTCAATTGTTTGGATTAACAGTATCTGCATTGTTAGCTGAACTCCCGTACTGCTGCTGTTTCTGCTTTCCTGCGGCTGTTGTGGTTTACTTGCTACACTAACATTCTTCAATCATCTCCGAGACAACCTGGTTGGTTAAATCCCCAATTTCCTGATGACAATGAATGCAGGTCTTAATGCAGACTTGGGCATCACAAGCTATGCATCGGACCCAGAATCTCCGACTTCATTGCAGATCATGATTCTCCTGGTCAGAAGCATTTCCTAATAGTTCTATCACTTGAACCCTTACCATTTCTGTTTCAATGCTGATATATAACCAAAATCCTAAACTCATTTGCCCTTCCTAATACTTTCCATGTCTCACAAGTTTCCGAGTTTTAATACCTCTAGCCTCCTTTCCATCCCCAACTTCTCTGGCTCCTTCTACAGAGTGAAACATGTGCCACTTTTGCATCCCTTCAAGATCCTTCTTGTAAACTCTTCGAGGCTTCAGCATCTTCCTCTTTCAGTCAACACTCAATTTATGCACCAAGCAGCTACTTAATCACCGTCTTATAATATCACTGAACACAAATGGCAATTCAGCACATTGCGCCTGTGCAGGCTCTTTGAAAGATCTATCAAAATATTCCCATTCCCCTGTATTTTCTTCATAGCCCTGCAATTACCTTTCTTTCAAGTACTGATCCAATTCCCTTTCAAAAGTTACTATTGAATCTACTTCCATCATCCTTTCAGGCAGTGGCATTCCAAATCACAAGTCTGCTTAAAAAATGTTTTCATTACGTCACCTATATTTCTTTGGACCATGACTAAATCTGTACCCTCTGGTAAATGAACATCTTGTCACAGCTCGCAATGCACATTATGGTGAAGGGTGAAATTGATAGCAGCAACTTTGAGATTTCTTTGTTTAATCTCTCATGTGCGGTCTCCACGAGTTGCTATCAACTTCAAGGGATTAACAATGGCAAACTCTAACAGTTTTGTTGTCATTAACACTGCACAATCCAGGCCATTGTTTCTGAGATTCTCAAACCCTTTGCAACAAAGAAACAACGGCCTCCAGAGGAAAGGTGCAGAGTTTGGATTAAATAGCTTTATATGGGAACAATTTACTATATTTAATGACTCAGATAATAGAATAGAGAACCAGATATCCAAATTTGCCAATTTCACAAAGCAAGGAAGCTTTACAAGAAATGTAAATGGAAACATAAACTTAAGAGATATTAAGCAATTAAGTGAATAAATAAAACTCAGACAAATGGATTTCAATGTCGGTGTAGGCAAATGTGAGGTCTCCCAATATATATCATTAAATCATATATCATTGCTACACAGCTAAAATGCTACACAGGCACATAGAATAACCAAAAGGGCTAATGCAAAATTTACCTTTATACTTAGAGAGCTAAAATGCAAAGGTAGAAGTTATACTACAGCAATGTGAAGTCCTAAATAGATCACGGTTGAGTACTGTGAGCAGTTAGGGGCATATCACCTTGGGAAGGATATACTAGCACTGGACAGAATACAGTGTAGATTTACCAGAATGATACTTGGATTTCAAAAGTTAAATTATGAGGAGTGGTTACACAAACTAGGGTTGCATTCCCTGGAACATAGAAATTAAGGGGTAATTTATCAAAGTTCTTAAGACATTAAGATGAACTGATAGGACAGACAAAGAGAAACTATTTCCACTAGTTTGGGAGTTCAGAACCAGGAGACATGACATAAAGGTTAGACTCAGGTCTTTCAGCTATGAAGCTAAGAAATAAATCTACACACAAAGGATGCTGGAAGTTTCTAACCCATCTCAAATAATTGTTGGTGCTAGATCAATTGTTAATTTGAAATTGGAGTGTTTGATTTTTTAAAAATCAGTTGTTAAGTGATATGGGGCAATAGCAGTCAGGCACTGGTTAACCATAATCTCATTAAATGGCAGAAAAAGTTTAATGGACTAAATGGCCTCCGATCTCTTTCAAAGGTTCAATTGCTTATCAAGCTGTGCAATATATTCTAAAAGGACATTTTAACCCCTTATAAAAGCAAATTACTGCAGATGCTGGAATCTGAAACCAAAAGAGAAAACGCTGGAAATTCTCAGCAGGTCTGGCAGCATCTGTAAGGAGAGAAAAGAACTGACGTTTTGATTCCAGATGACCCTTTGTCAAAGCTGATATGTCAGGGTTGGACCTTAGGGAGCGAAGGGTGGAAAGGAGAGAGGTTGGAATGAATGAGGGGGGCAGAAAAATTGAGACGGCCAATGTCCCGACGACAATTCCCAATGAAAAGATTGAGGGCAGATAATTGTCCTGGTGGGGTGTCCAATTGGAGGCAGAATGTTGGAGGCACGTGAAAGGATCTGTGGAATGGGGGGAGGACTCTTGCCTAAAGAAGTGGGCACGGAGACGAAGGTGATGGAAGAAGAGTTCAAAATCATGTGGATCCCGGAATTAATTCAGATGGGGACGTAAGGGTACGAAGCTGAGTACTTTGCTGAGAACAGCATGCTCAGCCTCAGAGGGGAAGATCGGAGGGTATGGTGAAGACACGGCAAGGGTTGGGGCTAGAAGAGATGGAGTTTGAAGGATTGGGACTGGTGGAGGGCCTGGGATGGGCAGTGGTGTTGATAAGTTGTTGAAGCTTGCATTTTTTTACATCTGCAAGAAACAGGAAAAGTTTTTTGTTAAGACATCGAATAATGCGGAGGATGAAATGAAACTGGGGACAGGGACAGCTTTGAGAGAGAGTAAGATGGTGTTGCTGGAGTGAGATGTCGTGTGTCTTCATGTGGCGGTGCATGGAACTGAGTGTGGCTTCAGGATCAGCTTTGACAAAGGGCCATTTGGACTCGAAATGTCAGCTCTTTTCGCTCCTTACAGATGCTGCCAGACCTGCTGCCATTTTCCAGCGTTTTCTCTTTTGGTTTTAAACCCTTATGATCAATTCTCTCTTCATTGTTTTAACTACTACTTTCAGCAACTTTCCATGTCTTATGACTTCTGTGGATAGTTTTACCTATCAATAAGATTTTTGCTTTTAATTTATGCAGGTTGATCTTTAAAAGAGATCAAATTGAAAAAGCCAAATTGTAACGTCTTGATGTACGTAAAAATAAAAAGGTTAGAAAAAAAAAGTAATTGGCTAACAGAAATAGAATAAAAGCAGATAATTACAATTTCGTATTTTTGTTGCACTTACGATCTTAGCTCTCCATCCAGGTGTTGTTGGCGGAGTCTTTTAAAGTCTGGTTCAAGCGCTTGGTGGTTCTCCTCAGCGGTATCATAAAAACCTGCAGCAGGTTTCTTTTCAAAGGGTATCTCAGCATTATAGTCCACTCCTCTCTTCTTTTTTCTTTTCTTTTGTATCTCTATGCCAGCAGCTCGCAGCTCCCTGCGCTTCTGAAGTGCTGCAAGCCTCCTACATAAGTTAAGAACATAGATTATGAATTTACCATCAAGATTTAGTGTCCCAGTTATACTTGATTAGAAATTCCATTTGATACAATTTTATAGCAAATTAGCTTGCAGGACAGGAAATGGAGGCTGACTGGAAGAGCTACTCTTCCAATTTCATATTGTTCAATTCTTCCCAAATGTTTCTAAACAGGCTTTTGTAAAATCAGCTATGAAAGCAAGAAATATGTATTGGTTTTGAAGTAGCCCACTACCGATAGTAATAAAAGTTTAACTAATTTAATTAACTGTTGCACCATAATCATTGCATATATTAGGCAAACTGAGCACACCCATATAAAAGGGTTGAAACTTTAACATCATGCTCTTCATAGTTGTTTCATTCTCCAAAGAAGTATGGATATTTGCTCATAAAATATGATTTGAATTGTGCTGTACAAATTAGCTCAAAGACTAACCTGGCTTCTTCAAGCTGCTTTTCTCGTGCTTTTCTCTTAGCTTTCTTGCCTTGGGTATTAGCCAAACGAGCTCGAGCCTCAGAGAGCATCTCAAGCTCATCTAAAATGTAATTTGGGACATTTGAAAATCAGTACTAGGATATACAATGGGAAGAAGAAAGTACTCAATTTATAAAATGTAAAGAAAAATACAGCCATGCACATCATAGCAAAGGGACCAATAATCTGCACTGAAAATGAGCGAGTCTCAATGAATCTGACAGATCTCAGTCTGAACATTTTGATATTGTAAACATTTTAAATGCATTAACATTAGAATTTGAGAACAGAAATATTTCTCATTTGTATTGTAACAGTAGCAAACTGAATATTCCCCTCACCAATGAAAATAACGCTATTAATTATACTAATGGGCCATGACCAACATCACTGTAATGATATGCAGCTAATGTGTTCATGATGTTTAGCCAATATAACAAGGAACATGTAATTTTCTGCATTTGAACAGAATTAACAGAAGCTTACACAAGACCACAAATGCTTTGGTATATTTTAATAATTCTTAGCTGTCAGAACATATTTAATCATACATTCTCAATGACGAAAGAACCACAAAGCAAAAATCTAAATCAGGCATTTTTAAAATAGTGCTTGCAACAAACAAATGTGTATAGAATCATAGAATCACTACAGTGCAGGAGGCCATTCGGCCCTTCGAGCCTGCACTGACAACAATCCCACCCAGGCCCTACCCCCATAATCCCATGTATTTACCCTGCTAGTTCCCCTGACACTAATTTAGCATGGCCAATCAACCTAACCCGCATATCTTTGGACTGTGGGAGGAAACCGGAGCACCCAGAGGAAACCCACGCAGACCCGTAGAGAATGTGCAAACTCCACAGTTCACCTGAGTGTACTCTGAAAAAAGGAGCAGAATTAGGCCACTCGGCCCATCAAGTCTGCTCTGCCATTCAATCCTGGCTGATATTTTTCTCATCCCTATTCTCCTGCCTTTTCCCCATAACGCCTGATCCTCTTATCAATCAAGAACCTATCTATCTATCTTAAAGACACTCAATGACCTGGCCTTCACAGCCTTCTGCGGCAAAGAGTTTCACAGATTCACCACTCTCTGACTGAAGAAATTCCTCCTCATCTCTGTTTTTAAGGATCGTCCCTTTAGCCTGAGATTGTGCCCTCTGGTTCTAGTTTTTTCTACTGGTGTAAACATCTTCTCCACGTCCACTCTATCTAGGCCTCGCAGTATCCTGTAAGTTCAATAAGATCACCCCCTCATCCTTCTAAACTCCAACGACTACAGACCCTGAGTCCTCAATCGTTCCTCATACGACATCGGTGATCGGTGCAGGCTTGGAGGGCCGAAGGGCCTGTTCCTGTGCTGTATTGTTCTCTGATAAGCTTTTCATTCCAGGGATTATTCTTGTGAACCTCCTTGGACCCTTTCCAAGGTCAGCACATCCTTCCTTAAATATGGGGCCCAAAATGCTCACAATACTCCAAATGGGGTCTGACTAAAGCCTTATACAGCCTCAGGAGTACACCCCTTGTATTCTTGCCCTCACGACATGAATGCTAACATTGCATTTGCCTTCCTAACTGCCGACTGAACCTGCACATTAACCGTAAGAGAATCTTGAACAAGGACTTACAAGACCCTTTGTGTTTCTGATTTCCTAAGCATTTTCCCATTTAGAAAATTCCTCCTTCCAAAGTGCATAACCTCACACTTTTCCACATTGTATTCCACCTGCCACTTCTTTACCCACTCTCCTAGCCTGTCCAAGTCCTTCTACAGCCCCCCGTTTCCTCAATACTACCTGTCCCTCTACATAGTTGGTTACAGGAACCGTGGTGCACGAAAGCTGCGCTGAACCTAGTCAAAAAGAAAAGGAAAGTGTACAAAAGGTTCAGAGAGCTAGGCGATGATAGGGATCTAGGGGCGGCACAGTAGCACACGGGGCGGCACAGTAGCACACGGGGCGGCACAGTAGCACAGTGGTTAGCACTGCTGCTTCACAGCTCCAGGGTCCCGGGTTCGATTCCCGGCTCGGGTCACTGTCTGTGTGGAGTTTGCACATTCTCCTCGTGTCTGCGTGGGTTTCCTCCGGGTGTTCCGGTTTCCTCCCACAGTCCAAAGATGTGCGGGTTAGGTTGATTGGCCAGGTTAAAAAAAATTGCCCCTTGGAGTCCTGGGATGCGTAGGTTAGAGGGATTACTGGGTAAATATGTGGGGGTAGGGCCTGGGTGGGATTGTGGTCGGTGCGGACTCGATGGGCCGAGTGGCCTCCTTCTGCACTGTAGGGTTTCTATGATTTCTATTTCTAGATGAGTATACGGCTTGTAGGAAGGGACTTAAGAAAGAAATTAGGAGAGCCAGAAGGGGTCACGAGAAGGCCTTGGCAGATAAGATTAAGGAGAACCCTAAGGCGTTCTATAAATATGTGAAGAGTAAAAGGATGAGATGTGAAGGAATAGGACCTATAAAAGGTGAAGGTGAGAAAGTCTGTACAGAACCGGAAGAAATAGCAGAGGTGCTTAATGAATATTTTACCTTGGTATTCACGGTGGAAAAAGACCTGGGTGGTTGTACTATAGGATTGAGGCAGACTGAAAAGATTGAGTATGTGGACATTAAGAAAGAGGATGTGTTGGAAATTTTGAATAGCATCAAGATAGATAAGTCGCCGGGACCGGATGGGATGTACCCCAGGTTACTGTGGGAGGCGAGGGAAGAGATTGCAGGGCCTCTGGCGATGAACTTTGCGTTGTCGATGGAGACGGGAGAGGTTCCGGAGGATTGCGGATATGATTCCTATATTCAAGAAATGGAATAGGGATAGCCCAGGAAATTACCGACCGGTGAGTCTAACCTCAGTGGTTGGTAAGTTGATGGAGAAGATCCTGAGGGACAGGATTTATGAACATTTAGAGAAGTAGAGTATGCTCAAAAGTAGTCAGCACGGCTTTGTCAAAGGCAAATCGTGCCTTACGAGCCTGGTGGAGTTCTTTGAAAATGTGACTAAACACATTGACGAAGGAAAAGCGGTAGATGTGGTTTACATGGACTTCGATAAGGTCCCCCATGCAAGACTTCTCGAGAAAGTGAGAGGGCATGGGATCCAAGGGGCTGTTGCCTTGTGGATCCGGAACTGGCTTGCCTGCAGAAGGCAGAGAGTGGTTGTTGATGGGTCTTTTTCTGAATGGAGGTCGGTCACCAGAGAAGTGCCCCAGGGATCTGTTCTGGGACCCTTGCTGTTTGTCATTTTCATAAATGACCTGGATGAGGAAGTGGAGGGATGGGTTGGTAAGTTTGCCGACGACACAAAGGTTGGTGGTGTTGTGGATAGTTTGGAGGGATGTCAGAAGCTGCAGCGTGACATAGATAGGATGCAAGACTGGGCAGAGAAGTGGCAGATGGACTTCAACCTGGATAAATGTGTAGTGGTCTATTTTGGCAGGTCAAATGGGATGAAGGAGTATAATATCAAGGGTAAGACTCTTAGCAGTGTAGAGGATCAGAAGGACCTTGGGGTCCGGGTCCATAGGACTCTTAAATCGGCCTCGCAGGTAGAGGAGGTGGTTAAGAAGGCGTATGGTGTGCTGGCCTTCATCAATCGAGGGATTGAGTTTAGGAGTCGAGAGATAATGATGCAGCTTTATAAGACCCTCGTCAGACCCCACTTGGAGTACTGTGCTCAGTTCTGGTCACCTCATTACAGGAGGGATGTGGAAATGATTGAAAGGGTGCAGAGATTTACAAGGATGTTGCCTGGTTTGGTTGGCATGCCTTATGAGGATAGGTTGAGGGAGCTCGGTCTTTTCTCCTTGGAGAGATGAAGGATGAGAGGTGACCTGATAGAGGTGTACAAGATGTTGAGAGGTATAGATCGGGTGGATTCTCGGAGGCTTTTTCCCAGGGCTGAAATGGCTGCTACGAGAGGAGACAGGTTTAAGGTGCTGGGGAGTAGGTACAGAGGAGATGTCAGGGGTAAGTTTTTCACTCAGAGGGGTGGGTGAGTGGAATCGGCTGCCGTCAGTGGTGGTGGAGGCAAACTCGATAGGGTCTTTTAAGAGACTTCTGGATGAGTACATGGGACTTAATAGGATTGAGGGTTATAGGTAAGCCTATATATAAGCCTAGGTAGGTAGGGACATGACTGGCGCAACTTGTGGGCCAAAGGGCCTGTTTGTGCTGTATTTTTTCTATGTTCTATATCTTTGTATCATCTGCAAACTTAGCAACAGTGCCTTCAGTTCCTTCTTCCAAATTGTTAATGTATATTGTGAAAAGTTATGGTCCCAGCACCGACCCCTGAGGCACACCACTAACCAGCATGAAAAAAATCCCTTTATCCCCACTCTCTGCCTTCTGCCAGTCAGCCGATCCTCCATCCATGCCAGGATCTAACCCTTAACACCATGGGCTCTTAACTTATTTAACAGTCTCCTATGCGGCACCTTGTCAAAAGCCTTCAGGAAATCTAAACTCAAGTCCACTGGTTCTCCTTTATCTAACTTCTTGTTACCTCCTCAAAGAACTCTAACAGATTTGTCAGACATGACCTCCCCTTGACGAAGCCGTACTGACTCAGTCCTACTTTATCATGCACTTCCAAGTATTCTGTGATCTCATCTTTAATAATGGACTCTAAAATCTTGCCAATGACCGAAGTCAGGCTGACTGGCCTATAATTTCCCATCTGCTGCTTCCCTCCCTTCTTAAACAGCGGTGTTACATTAGCTATTTTCCAGTCCTCTGGTCCCCTCCCTACCTCCAGTGATTCCTGAAAGATCACCACCAATGACTCCACAATTTCCTCAGCTATCTCTTATAGAACCCTGGGGTGTAGTCCATCCAGGTGATTTATCCATCTTCAGATCTTTCAGTTTCTTCAGAACCTTCTCCTTAGTGATGGTCACTACACTCACCTGTGCCCCCTGATTCTCCTGGAGCTCTGGCATCCCACTGGTGTCTTCCACCATGAAGACTGATGCAAAGTAACTATTCAGTTCCTCTGCCATTTCTTTGTTTCTTATTGTTACTTTTCAGCCTCATTTTCCAGTAGTCCAATGTCTATTTTTGCCTCTCTCTTATCTTTATATATTGAAAAAAACTCTTCCTATCTTCTTTTATATCACTAGCTAGCTTACACTCATATTTCATCTTCTCCCCATAATTGCTTTTTTAGTTGTCCTCTGCTCACTTTTAAAAACTTCCCAATCCTTTGGCTTCCCACTAATCCTCGCCGCTTTGTATGCTTTATCTTTTGCTTTTATGCTGTCCTTGACTTCCCTCGTCAGCCATGAATGCCTCATCCTCCCCTTAGCATGTTTCCTCCTCCTTGGGATGAATTTCTGTTGTACCTCCCAAATAACTCCCAAAAGCTCCTGCCATTGCTATTCCACTGTCTTCCCTGCTAGGCTCCCTTTCCAATCAACTCTGGCCAGCTCCTCCCTCACATCTTTGTAGTTACCTTTATTTAATTGTAATACCATTACATCTGACATTACCAGCTTCTCCCTCTCAAACTGCAGGGTAAATTCTATCATATTGTGGTCACTGTTCCCTAAGGGTTCCTTCACCTTAAGTTCCCTAATCAAGTTTGCCTCATTACATATGATAGAAATGGGACAAATAGCAAAGGTATCTTATACAGTATTGCAAAGAAATCACTCAAAAAATGAATTCATAGTAAATCTAAGATTATCTTGATCTAGAAAATGGATGTTTAATTCTAAATTAAATTGTAGCACCCACATAATTTTTGACTGGTAGGATCCTCAAAGAAGGGATTGTAGGTTATGTAATGTTACAAAGCCATTATTTATAAAAATTACTTTCTGGAAATTTCTTGGCTGAAAACTACTGACTGGATTTTTAAAAAGACTGAAGCCACATTCCAGTGACTTGGAACAGTAGCTTTTAAGATGGTTGAAAATGTCATCACTCTTCACGATAAATTCCAAAGGTGGAGACAACCCGTGTGCCTTTTTATTTTAATTTTAATATCTATTTATTTGCTTTTAGGGATTTCGATTCTTAAATCTTTAAGCTCAACCAAAGTTCCCAGCTTCACGCTATTTAGAAGATATCCCAATCTTTCTCTCGTCCAAAGTGGATGACCTCATACTTTCCAACAGTGAACTCCATTTGCCATAGTTTTGCCAATACACTTAATCTATTCCAATGCATTAATTTCTTTCATGTGGAACCTTGTGAAATTCCTTCTGTGAGTCCATAAAAGCAACATAGAACTCCCATAACTATCATCCCACTACTTCCTCAAAAAGTTCAACTCGGGTTGTTATACATGACTTACCCTTTATAAATCCATGCTGGTTCTCTCTGATCAGGTCATTTGTCCAAATGCTCAGTCACTCTGTTCCGAATAACAAGTTCTTGAAACCTTTCCACATCTAATGTTAGGACCCACAAACCTATAATTTCCAAGTTTATCTCTCCTACCTAACTTTAATAAATAATGGACGTTGGGAAGTTTCTAATGTAAGGGAACATTTCCTGACTTGATGGTTTTTTGGAAGATCATGACTAATACATCAACAATTTCCTTCCCCACTTCCCTTAATCCCCAACAATGGAAACCATCAGGTTCTGGACATTTGTCTACCTTTAATTTCAATAGGTTTTCCTAACCATTTTACAAAAATCTTTAATCTCATTAATTCCTCCCCTTGACTTATTTTAATTTTCCTTGTGTCCATCATTCTTTTACCTCTTCTACTACCAATGTAAAGTGGCTATTTAGTAAGTCTGCCATTCTGTAATTTTCAATTACAATATTGGGGGCGATTCTCCGAGCCCTGTGCAGGGGTCGGGAGAGTCAAGTGGAGGCCGTTTTGCGGTCTTCCCACTGGGTACCTCCGTGCGTCTCCAACTGACAAGATTTCTGGCGCTGTCAGCTCCACGCCGGAAATTGGCGTGGAGCTGTATAATTTATTCAAATATTAATTTTAATACAATTTAAATATCATTAGAGGTCAGTTGTAAACCCCGCTGAAGTGAAGGGGGGCCATCGAGGCTCCCCAGGAGGTCGAGGGTAAGTGGGGAGGGGGGGGGGGGGGGGGGGGGGGGAGAGTGCACCCTGGGCACTGTCAGCTTGGCAGTGCCAGCCTAGCCCCTGACACTGTTCAAGGGGCAAAGTGTGAATGCCCAGGATGCATCTTGGCACTACCCACTGGGCATCAGGTTGTACCAAGGGGACAGGGCCTCTGGGGGGAGATCAAAGAACAAAGAAAATTACAGCACAGAAACAGGCCCTTCGGCTCTCCCAGCCTGCACCGACCATGCTGCCCGACTTAACGAAAACCCCCTACGCTTCCGGGAACCATATCCCTCTATTCCCATCCTATTCATGTACTTGTCAACACGCTCCTTAAAAGTCACTACCGTATTCGCTTCCACTACCTCCCCCAGCAACGAGTTCCAGGCACCCACTACTCTCTGTGTAAAAAATCTGCCTTGTACATCTCCTTTAAACCTTGCCCCTCGCACCTTAACCCAATGCCCCCTAGTAATTGATTCTTCCACCCTGGGAAAAAGCTTCTGACTATCCACTCTGTCCATGCCTCTCATAATCTTGTAGACTTCTATCAGGTCTCACCTCAACCTCCGTCGCTCCAGTGAGAACAAACCAAGTTTCTCCAACCTCTCCTCATAGTTAATGCCCTCCATACCAGGCAACATCCTGGTAAATCTTTTCTGTACCCTCTCCAAAGCCTCCACATCCTTCTGGCAGTGTGGCAACCAGAATTGAACACTATATTCCAAGTGCGGTCTAACTAAGGTTCTATAAAGCTGCAACATGACTTGCCAATTTTTAAACACAATACCCCGGCCGATGAAGGCAAGCATGCCATATGCCTTCTTGACTACCTTCTCCACCTGTATTGCCACTTTCAGTGACCTGTGTACCTGTACACCAAGATCCCTTTGCCTATTAATACTCTTAAGGGTTCTGCCGTTTACTGTATATTTCCTATCTGTATTAGATATTCCAAAATGCATTACCTCACATTTGTCTGGATTGAACTTCATCTGCCATCTCTCCGCCCAAGTCTCCAACTGATCTATATCCTGCTGTATCCTCTGATGGTCCTCATCGCTATCCGCAAATCCACCAACCTTTGTGTCGTCCGCAAACTTACCAATCAATCCAGTTACATTTTCCTCCAAAACATTTATATATATTACAAACAGCAAAGGTCCCAGCACTGATCCCTGAGGTCACAGTCCTCCATTCAGAAACACACCCTTCCACTGTTACCCTCTGTCTTCTTTGACCGAGCCAGTTTTGTATCCACCTTGCTAGCACACCTCTGATCCCATGCGGCTTCACCTTCTGCACCAGTCTGCCATGAGGGACCTTGTCAAAGGCCTTACTGAAGTCCATGTAGACAACATCTACTGCCCTACCCTCATCAATCATATTCGTCACTTCCTCGAAAAACTCGATCAAGTTCGTGAAACACGACTTTGATCGGTGGAGGTGGGAGGGTCCCGCTGCCACTCTGCAGACCGGCTGGGTGACAGAGGGAGGGAGGCCAGTAGTTGAGGTTGGCCATCGGGTTGGGGGGGTGGTTGTTGGCCTGCTGGGTCGGGGAGCCAGTGGTGGGGGGGGGGGGGCGGGGTTTATAAAGGGAGATTGAGGCAGGCCGGGGGTTGGGGACAGGGGGTCAATGCTGGCCCGGACACATCTTGTGGGCCAGCGGTCGGGCTGTGGTGGAGGGGATCAGTAAGCCTATGATGTGGGATCGCGGGGATGGCCAGCGATTGAGCTAGCCAGCGATCGGGACGCCAGCAGTGCGGCGTTATTGCGCATACGCCAATCTCAGCTCTGAAAGATCGGCACATTCGCAGTGGCCCACTCAGCCCTATGCTGCTGGCCTCTCCAGCAGGAATAGGCCCCGCGCCCTGATTTTTCACATGAATCACTCTAGTTCACAGAATGTGGGAGATTCATTTTGAAACTCTCACTGAAAAAAAAGTGGGATTTACTCTAGTTTTTACACAAATTCAACCCTTAGAATTTTTTTGTGAGGATCACCCCCATTACCTTTGTCTATGTTATAGGGCTTGACTATTAGCATGTTAAGCGGGGTCACTAAATACTTGGAAAGAGCTTTGACAAAGGCAGCATGACTCGTCACATGATCAAATAGCATTTTCCATTTAAATTTTCATTAAACAAGAATCGTTAATCATTTATCACCAAGGTTACAGTATTGTAGTTGTCAAAGAACTACTAAAGTTTTAGATCAAGTTTGGCATATCTTTCAAATCCAACGGTGACTGAAAGATCAACTTGACCTTCTCCTGTATGTATGGAACTTTGTTGCAACTTTGAACAGCATGATGTACTCATTATTTTTAACCTGCATTTCAGAATTTCATCAGGCAATGTCATATCCCCAAAGTCCTGCTATAGCTACCATCAATCCCTTACATTAAAAATGAGAACAGCAAGAAATATTCACAAGCCTGTTAAAGTAAAGCCAATATCCAGTCCCTGTTACAAACTCCCTAGTCATGAGCTCCATCACCTTCTCTGGCAACTGTATGATGTTGAATCAGGCCACTTGCAATCTTGGTGCCTTATTTGACCCAGAGTTAAGCTTCCAACCAAATATCTCTGTCATCATGAAGAACATCTACTTCCATTTCTGTGAACTTTGGTCGACTCTATCACTGCCCCAGTTCATTTGTGCTGAAGTGCTCATCTATTCCTTTGTTACTTTTAGACTTTACTATTTCAATTCACTCCTGGCCAGCCTCCCACATTCTACCCTCTATAAATTTGAGGTCATCCAAAACTCTGCTGCCTGTGTCCTTATTGCATCAAGTCCTGTCATCCAACACTCCTGTGCTCACTGTACATTATTGGCTCCTGGTTAAGCAATGCCTTGATCTTTAAATTCCCATCATTGTTTTCAAGTCTCTCCAGGGCCTCACCCCTTCCCTCTGTCATCACCTCCATCCCTAGAGCCTCTGAGATATCTGCTCTCCTCTAATTCTCGCCACTTGAGCATCTGATTTTAACTGCGCCTTTACCCGCCAAAGAATTAAGCTCTGGAATTCCCTCCATAAGCCTCACTCCCTCATTTGAGATGTTCCTTAAAACCTACCTCTTTGATCAATATTTACCCGTGAGGTTCTGTGTCAAATGTTACTTTATAATGCTCTAATAAACCACATTGGGACACTTTATTACATTAAAGGTGTTAAATAAATACAAGTTGTTGGTGTACCTACTGTTCTGAAATGCAAATACTGTAATATAGCTGTACCCTAAACCTGATTGTGAAGTACTGTCTTAATTATCTTGTCCCTCAACTCCATGCTCAGTGTCTAAAGAAAATTCCACCTCAAAAGAGCTTCTATATCATCCCCAGGGATTCCATAAATCCTCAAACCCCTTATTCCTAACAAATTCCTTATTTTGTTCAGATGCAAAATTCACACTGAAATGCTGTTGACTCTTTATAACAATCTTCCCTTGAGCATTCAATATTAATCAGGATACAAGGTGTATCTTGCTTGACTGACAGAGGATTGAAGCCCAGGAATCTTTTGTGTTTACCACAAACTCCCTAAGTAAGCATTTTCCAAAGAATAGCAAAGTAACAGGAATGTAGAAAATGTTCCTCCTCTCCGGAGAATATTAGAAGTTAGATTTTTAATCTCTCAGCCAAGTGTCCATAACATGTCCACATGTCAAGGCCTGCCACTTGTTGGTAATCAGGCTTGTCTTCAACACTTTGCCCCTGTGGAAACACATGGTCTTGTAGCCTGCTTCGTGATGTTGGATAACCACCAGGCCAACTGCTGCCCCCTGCTCCCCAAATATCTCTGCTGCTGTGTAATGACAGTCAAACAAAAAACAACAAACAAAGAACAGTACAGCACAGGAAACAGGCCCTTCGGCCCTCCAAGCCTGTGCTGCTCCTTGGTCCAACTAGACCAATCGTTTGTATCCCTCCATTCCCAGGCTGCTCATGTGACTATCCAGGTAAGTCTTAAACGAGGTCAGCGTGCCTGCCTCCACCACCCTACTTGGCAGCGCATTCCAGGCCCCCACCACCTTCTGTGTAAAAAACATCCCTCTAATATCTGAGTTATACTTCGCCCCTCTCACCTTGAGCCCGTGACCCCTCGTGAACGTCACTTCTGATCTGGGAAAAAGCTTCCCACCGTTCACCCTATCTATCCCCTTCATAATCTTGTACACCTCTATTATATCTCCCCTCATTCTCCGTCTTTCCAGGGAGAACAACCCCAGTTTACCCAATCTCTCCTCATAGCTAAGACCCTCCATACCAGGCAACATCCTGGTAAACCTTCTCTGCACTCGTTCATTTTAATTACCTCCTTGTATTTTTCTAGTTACCAAGGTCTTAAATCAACATGGGAATGTGTTAACCTAAAACTGCATGCCCCCAAAATGTTTCCCTCATATAATGATGGTAAAACAGGTACAGCTAAAAGATGGAGGCAATATCTCCAGTGAGTGAAAGCAAAATCAAAGCAAGAGTGAAAAGCAGCTTGCTGGATTGGGGAGAAAGTGGAAGTGCATGTTACCCCATTACTCGAAATGCCCTCTGCCATCTCATTAAATAATGTATTAAAATTACACCTTTTCTTCTCCTCTTTCCTTAACTTGAATTCAAATATTTCCATCTTTTAATTCATCTCAACTTGAATTACATAGGATTACATAGGATATATAGTATTGAAACAGGCTATTTGGCCCAGCTAGTCCATGTCGATGTTTATGCTCCACTTAAGTCTCCTCCCATCTCTCATTGTAATCTCCCTCATATGCTTGTCTTGTTTTCCCTTAAATGCATCTGTGCTATTCGCTTCAACCATTCCCTATGGTAGCAGGTTTCACATTCTTACCATTCTTTGGGTGAAGAAATTTCTTCCGAATTCTCTGTTAAATTTCTTGACTATCTTATTTTGATGGCTTTGCGTTATGCTCTTCTCCTCAAAAGGAAACATTCTCACTGTATCCACTTCATAAAGATCTTTCATAATTTTAAATCTCTCTATCAGGTCACCACTCAGCCTTCTTTTTTGAAAACTGTTCTTTCCAGATATGTACATGCAAGCATTTCTGGTATCATCCTTGTAAATCTTCTCTGCACCCCCTCCAATGCTCTATATATTTTTAATAATATGGTGACCAAAACAGCATGCGGTACTCAAAATGTGATCCAACCAAGGTTAGATATAGGCTTAGCATAACTCCCGACTTTTCAATTTAATCCTCTAATGATAAAGCCGCATGCTTGGTATGCTTCTTTCCAAATGGATTTGATGACTGAACCTTTAGTGAGTGACATATTTGTACTCCGAGATCCTTTTGTTCTTCTATCCCATCCAGACTTTCACCTGCCAAATAATAAGTGACCTCCCTGTTTTACCTACCAAAAGGTACTACTTCCATTTATTTGTGCTGAACTTCAGCACAGTGCCTCAATGGTTAGAACTGATGGCTCACAGCACCAGGGACCTGGGTTCAATTCCGGCCTCGGGTCACTGTCTGTGTGGAGTTTGCACATTCTCCCAGTGTCTGCATGGGTTTTCTCCGGGTGCTCCGGTTTCCTCCCACAATCCAAAGATGTGCGGATTAGGTTGATTGGCCATGCTAAATTGCCCCTCAGTGTCAGGGGGACTAGCTAGGGTAAATGCATGGGGTTATGGGGATAGGGCCTGGGTAAGATTGTGGTCGGTGCAGACTCGATGGGCTAAATGGCCTCCTTCTGCACTGTAGGGATTCTATGATTCATTTGCCAATTTATTTCCATTCCACAAGTTTATTAATGCCCTCCTTCAATCTGCTGCAGTCACCCTCAGTATTAAGTACTTACCCAATTTGATGTCATCCACAAATTTAGAAATTGTGTTCAAGATTCCAAAATCCAAATTGTAATGTAAATTGTGAACAGCAGTGCTCCCACCACTGATCCTTGTAGAACACCACTTTCAACTCTTCTGCAAATTTGACTCCCTTACTTTTCCCCTCTCTGCTTTCTGTCCTTAAGTCATTCTGTCACTTGTCCCAACTCCACATTCGCTGACCTTACTCATTTGTCTATTATAGGGCACCTTATCAAAGGCCTTCTGAAAAACCAGATAAATTACACTTACTGCATTAACATGTCACCGTAAAAACTTTAATAAGATCGATCAAACAAGATTACTATACATATTCTTGAACTGTACAAACATAAGAAAATATGATGCAGTAGATTGCCCTATATAATTAGGATATGTAGAAGTATCGTAAAATAAAAGCAAAATACTGCGGATGCTGGAATCTGATTTCAAGAGTGACAACTTGGTAGTTTAAAAGTAAACTCTACAGAGTCACCTTTAATAATTACTAACCTTCATCCATATCAACTGGATCAGGCCTGGCTGGTTTAGTTTCTGGATTTGGGTCAATCTCGCCAGGTTTAAGCTTTCGAGGATCATCAGCAGTTTCTTCTTCTTGATCTCTCTGTGCAGCTTTGTCTCTGAAACATGTTCAGGTCCACCAATTCAGTTGAGTAACATCTTATAATGGTGATTTTCTAATTATTCTTTCAAACCAAGGTCAATAGATGTAAAATCCAGTTGCACAAATGTATTTGTTTGCTATAATGTGTACACAAATCAATAACTCGATCCCAAAGAATTTGATTACTTCAACTAAACATTATAGAGGTTTAACTGTTACAATGGCAATAAGATAGTTGGTCCAATCTTTGTACATAGGAAATTTTTGTTTCCTTCACAAAAGTTTCTCATTAGAAGATGATTAAAGCCAATTTAAACCTGCACAAAAAGCATCAATAAAGAAGCTCAAATTATCTGTCATAAATGCAAAGACCTATGGTTTACAGAGAATAAGCTACGCTTATTGGCATCCTCATGCATATCCTCAACAGGATGCCTCATTTAAGTTGTGATTTGCAAATGAAAGCACTTCTCATATGCAAGAAATGATCAGGTGCATGCTTTAGGGCTTGGATTGGTGGGATTTTCCACACACCCCGCAGCATTTCACGAAGGCAGCATCTTCTGATCTTGCCGCTGTCAGCGTGGCCTTCCCGTTGTATGCAGCCCCCACCGCTGGGAAACCTTTGCCAGGGGTTCACCGTCGATGGGACTGGAAGATCCCGTCGACAGGGATGGCCGGAAATTTCCGGTCATTGTTCATTGACTTTTTAGCAGGCTAATGATCATTTGTGAATCTGCTAGAAATTAGATTTCTCCAAATCACTTACATCAATTTTGTACCATTTCTGAATGCCACACCAACTCGCTACAGGTCAGATCAGGAAAGAGTGTTTATGACTGCAAAATATTGAAATCAGGCGGAAATCCCAACATGAGAGAGATGAGTAGTTTACTGAAATATGGAGCAGGTCTCTTTCAATAAAAAGTGCCTTTTAAATATCTGGCTTGTAGAACCTCTCCTTTGCAAAAAATCCTTTTCTTCTGTACTTGGTCCTTGCAATGTTTTAAATAAGTTGTGACTTCACGATAAAAGCAATCATAAAATTAAGAACCATTTGCTAGTTTAGGCAGATGATTTGGATTTGTGTCAAGTAGAATCTAAAAGACTGTCCTTCCTCTTAAATAAAACATTGGAACACATAACATAAATCAACACTGTACTTGGTCAGCCTTTAGGTATTTATAGTCAATTAGAAGTCTCTTGTGATGACAGTATAAGCTTTATCCAGAATTTCAAGAGTCTTTTTTTCCAAGCAATTTAACATTCTAACATTTCTCATTGGATTTGAACATGCAAGGTGAAGAATGTAGACAGATTAAATTACCCTGTCTGCCACTTGCAAATGGAATTATCTACTGAATTCCTGACAGCTGCAGGCAGCACTAAAGAACTTGGCACACCATTCCAAGGCATAACTAACTGGAACACCAGTGCAAAAAATACACTTTACTCCAAAATTGTCATTTAGATATGGTTTTCAAGTTCAAAAAGCTCAATTCCTAGTTTAAGAAATGATTTGCATCGGTGTCAAACAGAATCTTTAAATAAAGACTGTTTCTCCTCTTAAATAAAAACTTGGAACATATTACATTATCTGTAGTAGTGTACTTAATATTTATATTCAATTACAAGTATCATGCAGTATAAGCTTTCCCCGGGGTTTCAGTCGTCTTTTATTTTCTCTTCCTATTTCTGCTATAATGCATTCCTCAATAGTAACAGAGAAATTTTCTTTCAATTGAACACAAGGAATAACTTAACAGCAATGTCACAAGTAATTACACTTGTGAATTATTGATAATGCAACATCTGTATCGTAATTCCAAACTAGAATTTAACTAAAGAAAAAAATATTAAGACACGTTATCTGTCAACTTACAGTAGATACTCATAATGTTCCAAACACTGGGCGGCTGTTCTGCCAATAATTGGAGCAATGGTCCTCCACTGCGTTGGCATGAGTTTTGCCAAGTGTAGTAACTTCTCTTCTTCCTCCCTTGACCATTCTGTCTTTTTGATACTTGGATCCAACCACTCGTACCTTTAATGTGAACAATAGCAAAAACATGATTTAAAATAAAAGAGTCTGCAGTTTCATTTGTTTGGATTTAGAGATATCTTTACTGTAACTAGCAAGTGAAGCACACACAATTGAAAAGTCTTAATATCAATGCAGCATTATATAACTGAAAAACACAATTACAAGCAATTAAAATATATTTGAACACATAGGCCTACATTCTCTGGTCTTCATCATGATGCACTTTGAGAGCCCCGGAAATCCCGATGTACTGACTCCATCAGAAATGCCTGGGACGATTAAACTTCTGATGGGCAGTTCCCTGCTCCATGGAGCCCTCTGATAAAGGAGATTTTTGACAGGTCCAACTTACTTACCTGGATAGTTACTTAGGAAATGTTAGACAAAAATACCCTGGTTTACTCCTAGGTAACTATATAACTGATCCCCCACCATCATCACCCTACCCCTGACTTCCCTCCTGACCTTGCAACTCTCCACTGACCTCCCTCATGATGCCCTGGCTCCTCAGACTGACCCCATGACCTGCCCTATTGCTCAGCTCGCCCCACCTGACCCAATCTGACTAATCCCCATCACCCAACTACTCACCTGCCATCCTACCCACCTACACAATCACCTATTCACGCGTACACTAATTCACTTACGCGCTGAAAAGTTGTTTAACTGTTCCAAAACTTCTCAGTGTATTGGTGAACATGTACCAGAATATGGCAGCTAGTCTGTAACAAGGAGCCTTCATCCTGATGACCCAGCACAAGCAAACAGTTGTCTTGAATGCATGCTCCACGTTTCTGAAGAAGCTGGTATCAGAAGATCTGGCCAGAAATGCAAAACTTCATCATGGCAGAACAAGACAGGTGTGGAGGATAAACCCGACAATGATTGCCACATCTCAGCAGATTTGGACCATTATGTTTTGCATTTTACAATCAACGGTAAAGCAATAGAGCTTGCTGCTGACTTTGGAGAAAGTTGCCCACAAATATTTATCAATTTCTGTGGGTGCAGACACCTCTTTTCTTGATGGCAGCTTAAATCTTATGCCAACAGACTCTCTAGGCTTGTAGCAGCAGTGATGTCAGCAAGCAGGGTAAGTAGACAACCACAATGAACTATTCTCAGAGATAGGAAACCAAAACATTACAAGCTATAATTCCTTTAACTTTAAATTTCAGATAGTTAAAATAATTGATGATTTAAGATAGAAGCTAAATTAGAGATAAACATTTTTTTAAATTCAAAGCTACGTGAAATTTATCATAATAGAGGGAGTACAGTGAAGGTTTCCCAGGCTGATTGCTGGGATGGCAGATCCGTCATATGAGGAGAGACTAAGTCGTTTAGGATTATATTCACTGGAGTTTAGAAGAGTGAGAGGGGATCTCAAAGACTTATAAAATTCTAACAGGATTAAACAAGGTGGATTCAGAAAGAATGTTCACAATGGTGGGGGAGTCCAGATCTAGGGGTCATAGTTTGAGGGTAAGGGGTATGTATATCTTTCATAACTGAGATGAGGAGAACTTTCTTCACCCAGAGGGTGATAAATGTGAGAAATCCACTACCACAGAAAGTAGATGAGGCCAAAATGTTGTCAGATTTCAAGAAGAAATTAGATATAACTCTTGGGTTAAAAGGATCAAGGGAGATGGGGGGAATCAGGATATTGAATTTGATGATCAGCCATGATCATAATGAATGGCGCAGCAGGCTCGAGGGCCCAAATGGCCTATTCCTGCTTCTAGTTTCTATAATGGAGAAAATTGATATTCCACAAGTATAAAGTTATCTTTTTTGGGTAAGTGAGGGTGTCTAGCAGTAATCATGAAGCTACCATACCATTAGAAGCTCAGTAACACCTCAGTCAACAATTTGTTACCTTTTCAAGGGGTTTTAGAGCATATGAATGGAAGTTCTATCTGTTTAAAAAATTCCCATTGATTACAATCTGGGTGGCCTCAACTGTGCACTCTCTGAGGAGGCAGAGAATCACTGACAGCATCTTCTAGCTTTCCATGCTATTCTGCACATGTACAGGCTCCCAATCAGTTTCCAGTGTGGTAACAACAGAGAATGCCGACAGTTTCACAGTAATTACCAGCATAAAATCCAGGTCATAAAGACAATTTATTATTGCCCTATTTTATGAAACATTTTAACTATAATTACTGAAATCCTATCCTTAATCTATGCTGCGAAGTTGAATGATGTTCGGTATCTGATAAATCTAAATCTGGAAAACCAATTGCGTCCTAGCCACAGGATTTTTAAGTTTAGATGTTTCAAACTGTCACAAGTACAAGTGATCTCAGATTATATTATTCCCACTGCAGCTAGTTCACCTGTTTTTTACATTTCACAGTATTAGCTTTGAGGGCCAATAAACTGAAAGAAGAGACATGTTGAAGTTTATCGTCTTGCACCCATCAGGGATACTTTGCAACCTTGAAGCTTTGACATGTCTCTTTTTTCAGCAATAGCCAATAAAATGGAAATTCCCGCAAGAGCTTTAATTTCTTTTTTTTTAAATCACATAACTTTTACTGGCAACTAACATTCCCACTAAACTGCAAGACTGTGGTACTGTGCAAGTCTTGCTCTGGTATGAATAATGCATGTTTGTGTAGATGTGCAAAAAAAATTAATCTTGCAGTTTGTGACCTCAACGCAGTTAATCATAACCAAAATGGAAATCAGGAAGGCCATTCAAGAAAAGTTTCTGTAAAACCCAAAAATATAAAGCAAGTGGAAAAACTCCCTTTTTTACTGCACCCAGTTTCAGAGCCTCTTAGCTTCTGTGGTTCACAAGAAAGCAAAACTGAGGTCATGAACTTAAATGTGGGCAGCTATAAGCAGAAGACAGCATTCAAGTTTGCTGTATAAATAATATTTATTTTTGCTTCAAGTCATAGTGAACAAGGACAAGTAAATGCCGTCAAGTTTGTAAAAATGTATTTTAGCTGTGATTTGTAAATATTTTCAATCTGTTTGGAACATTGGCCATTCAGTCCTTCAAACTAATTCCTTCATTCCATCAAATCATCACCGATCTGTCAACTCATTGTTTCACCTTTTTTCCATATTTCTTGCCTTACAAAATTCTTTTTTGAAAATTTCAAATTGATTGTGTCCTCAGCTTATTGGTGTGGAGGGGCAGCGGGGAATTAAAGTACTTCTACTACTATGTGTTTGTTGGATTCCATTCTACAACAGCTATCTTGTGCTCACGAACAGATTTAAATAAAAATTTGGTTAGAAAATGTCAAACTTACCATCTGGCTTTGCATTGTTTGGCTGATTTTCTGTGCAGCAGAGACGCAATACGTGACCACTGGTTTTTGCCATATTTCATAACCGCTGCTTTAAGAATCTCATCCTAAATAAACAATGTTAATAATGAGTTGACAGATAACATTTTAAAGCAAATAAATATGTTTATCATGCAAGGCACTAAGATTGCAGAATGAGACAAATTCTGATGGGAACTGTGATTAGTTGGGATACTTCCATCTATAGTCCAATATAGTCCTTTATCCGTACATCCGAAAACCAACCACATCCATAAATCGAGCATTTTTGAACAGACTCTAACATGAGCCAACACAGTACTCACTAACCTAATGTATCACTATCATCACCATAAACCTACTGTAGCAACCCATAGTTGGCTAGATGGCCACTTGATTTTGGTGGCATGCCAATAAATCCCAAGTGTTAGTTTACATCAACTGTTGCAAATAGCACATGAATTTCCTCCTAATGTCTTTGCAGTTAAGTTGTATGTTAATAAAGCAATGTGATATATTTTACAGGTTTAATGAATGTTAACAATAAGAAGTAGCACGTGTGAGTTGTCAAATGGAGAAACAATCTAGCATTTGTAGACTCTAGCTAGCTTAAGCTTAAGTTATTGTAATGTAAGTAGGCCTAGGCCTACTATACATACAGTAGCTATAGGACATCTGAAAACCAAAAATATCTGAATACTAAAACGTAATCAGCCCCGAAGGTTTCAGATAAGGGGTACTTGACCTGTACACCTTTAAAATGTACTTTGAAAATATTTTCTTGCATGTTATTTTCAAACATTGTTTCTGTTTCATCATTATCAATTAGTAGACTGTAGAATGTGTCATGATTTACTGGTGTATTTGCTCCCAGTCTTGGTTGCGCAAGGTGGTGGAGACAATGAACGAAGGAACTTTCCACAAACAAATGGACAGTTACCCAAGGATAGACTCAAATTCAACACTATTAAATTTCAAATTTCTCTGGGAAATAGCATGTAAAATAGATCCAAAAAAGGAGGCAGACAGAGTTACAGCCAAATAAATGAAACAGAACATTTTCTATAAAAAGCTTAGTCTGGTACTGACATCAGCACCGCTGCATGCTAGATTAAATTATGACAATACAGTGAACACTTAATAGCCTCCTAAATGAATAGAGATTAAATTCATTCTGAAAAGCAGACTGAAATTTAGCTGAGGGATTATTGGGAGATTCATTAGTGACTGGTGGCAAAGACAAATCCACTATATCAATCAAATTCTCACATTTGTTGGCGCCCTGAAATGACATTCTTGCAATTCTACTAAAGACCCTTGAATTAGAACTTCAACGGTTAGTGTTTTCATCCAGCCAGAGACCAGTGCAAGGAAATGCAAGATCCCTTTTGCGCCCATAGTCAAGTATTCGGAGGTCGCATCCTGGGGAAGTGCAAACTCCACAAAAATTTCTCGACCCAAATCTCTAAACATTGGCAGTATGAACTTATTTCACAGTAATGATCTTTACAAACCCCAAAATGAGATTGACAGTGTGAATGAATTACAGAAACATTGCTAGTTATGGATGATATGAAGCATAACAACGATGCACAATCTCCTGTGATTTACGGCCACCCCAGCAATCTGAGAGCAAAGCCTATCAAGTCTCAGTTTAAGCTTGTTCAAACCCAGATCCAGATACAAAATATTCTATTCTCAATACACTATCTTTAATGGTTCAGAACCACATTCAGAATGATAACAGTGCACTGTAAAGCACATCACAACCTAAGACCTGAAGCCTGGACCAAAGAAATCCTACATGCCACCTTTAGTTTCATCACAACAGTTAATCACCATGACTCGATTCCACACTCTGAGGAATGTTCCACAAAATCACTTGTTGATTCTTCAGTATGGTGAGATAAGATCATTAATAACAAAGTACTGGAGTCTACTGACAGTCCAGCTTTGAGACTATGATAATCCATGCTTATCTCCACTAGGCTGAGCATCATGTTAGGATGAATGCCATGCAGTTGACAGAACAGCTTTGCGAAGAACTGGTGCAGGGCAGACAAAGGCACACTCAAGGTTCAGTTGAAGCAATACCTCACTGCCTCGTGATACCGTGCCTATTTCCTGATGGCAAGAGCATGCTGCTGTGTTGCACAGAATCACAACTGCACACCCTTGGCACACTTTTTAAACAAAGGCGTAACATTTGTACATCTTCAGTCCTCTGGCCTCTCAGCGTGTCTCAGGAAGACCCCAAAATCATTGCCAGCACCTCCGCAAGTTCCATTTTCACTTCCCTCAGTATCTTTGGATCCATCTCAACCAGTCCTGATACGGTATCAACTTTTAAGTACAATCCATCCAATACTTCCTCCTTATCCATTTTACATCCTTCCACTGTCTTAATTACTTTAGATATGGCTCTACCATGATTCTTTATGTCTGAGCTTTCTGAATTCGGTTTGCTTGTTGGATTATTGGTTTCTCTGGGTTTTACCGGGTATTTACAGGTAGTGCGGCATAAACGCTGATCCATGGCAGATAGAGCTAGAGCTGAAGAAAAATCTTGAAAATGGAACAAGCTGGCTTGAGAGCAGGTCCTTGCCCAAACCACCTTCATTGAAAATGGCTTTGAAAATATCCTCAAAACAGAAGCTGTCTTTCTCGATCTCACTGCAACATTCGACAATGTTTGGCACACTGGTCTCCTTGGGAAAATTTCAAGAGTGCTCCTTCCATCGGTTACTGATGCCAACGAACTATTACTCTGAGATAGATGGTTCAGAGTGCATATGGGTGGTGAGATAAGTGTCTGAAGGAAACAGTCCTATTGTTTCCCCAGGAACCTATTCTAGCCTCAACCTTTTTCAATCTTTATATCAATGATCTGCCTCCAACCCTGTCTCAGATGTTTATCTATGCCAATGATATCTGCTGTGCCCCTCAGGCTTGGACATTTTCTAAACTAGAGGTGACACTAAACAGCAATATTGTAAAGCTGACTAACTACTGTAAGATATGACACCTTCAGCCCAGCAGCAACTAAACAGTCTTGAGTATATTCCACCTCCTCACTGCCAGTGCCAAGAGGGAACTCAATCTTTCCTTGAATGGAAAGAGACTGAGTCATGAAAAACATAAAGGTTCATCTTGATGTTACCGTTGACTGAACACTGACATACAAAAAACATCGGAGCAAGACAGCAGCAAAGGTCAAATCACAAAACAAACTCCTCAGCAAACCTGCTGGTTTTTCATGGGATTCAGATGATCAAACACTCAGGACCTCAGCTCCTGTCGTCGTCTGCTCAACTGCAGAGTACTGTGCACCAGTATGGTCCAATTCACCTCATACTAGTCTTATAGGTACTCAGCTGAACACAATGATGCACTTCATCGCAGATACCCTCCAATCAACTCAACTGGCTTCCAGTCTGAGCAACATCCTGCCCCCTGACAAAAGGAGGGTGCTTGCAACAGGAAAGTCCTGGAGAACATTTACATCAACCCAAGTATTACGCCAGCCTATATGGCTAAGACCGCTGTTACAAGGAATAATTGCAGAAGCCCTATGGCAGCAGGAATGGAACCAACACAACATTACTAAAAACCGCTTCCTCATCAGGGATCCCACAGCTCACCTGCCTGGCTTCAACCTGCCACACTAACACTGGGCATTCCTCAAGTGTTTCCACACTGGCCAAGGTCTTTGTGCAGCAAATCGTCACGCGGGGCCTTGCAGGGAACCCGGAAAGCAGCTGTGGTGCACCCTAATCAATGACTCTCATCATCGAAGACTGCCCTGACAAAATTCATCGGAGTATTTAGTGCTCCGCTTAGCACTGTGGAAGCTATTGCCTGGCTAGGTGATTCTAATAATTCTAAAGTTAAAGTTTAAAGTTCATTTATTAGTCACAAGTAGACTTATATTAACATCGCAATGAAGCTACTGTGAAAATCCCCTAGTTGCCACACTGCCTGTTTGGATACACTGAGGGAGAATTTAGCATGGCCAATGCACCTAATCAGCACGCCTTTTGGACTGTAGGAGGAAACCGGAGCACCCAGAGGAAACCCATGCAGACACGGGGAGAACATGCAGACTCCACACAGACAGTGACCCAAGCTGGGAATCAAACCTGGTCCCTGGCGCTGAGAGGCAGTGGTGCTAACCACTGTGCCACAGTGTCACCCTCTAAAAGTATATATTCTAATATATATTAATTACTTTCTCCTTTACCATACCTGGATAGTATCTTCCTCCTTGGTAAAGGCAAATGCAAAATACTGATTCAATATCTCAGTTATGTCCCCCTACCTTAATATGTAAATTCCCTACTCTGGTGTCACCTATCTCTCCCACTGTTGTGTACTTTGATATTCTTCTGATATTACTTCCGGGTTCCACAGCCCTGCCAATTTAAACACTCTCCAATAGTACTAACAAGGAACTAAGACTTGGTTCTATGTCTACAAATTTCCCATCTCCTCCAGAGTCAGTCCACATGTCCCAAGAATCTAAAGCCCTCTTTCTTGCAACATCTTTCCATCCACACATTGATTTGCTTTAATCCTATACTCATTTGCACGTAGCGCTGGGAGTAATTTGGAGATTATGACTTCTGAGGTCTTGCTTATTAATTTCCAACCTAGCTCCCTAAATTAAGACTGCAGGACTACATCTCTCTATCTACCTATGTTGTTTGCACCAATATGGACCACAAATGTTATTCTTGTGAATGTGAGGAGAAAAGGACACTGAGTTGCAACACTGTTGCCAGTGTGGAGATAAAATGTTGATCAGGAACAGCTCTTCTGGGCCAAAATTATTCTATTCCAGAATCATCCAGGAACAACAGAACCTCTCAGGAATGAGGTTAAAAGAGACTTATAGCAGACAATATTGATCAATGGAACAAAGCAGGAATTTCCTACCAGAGATCAAGGAAAATAAGTTTCTTAAGCCAGAATCCATTGAGATGCAGGTTGTAGCTATTTGGGAAACACATATTAAGTATGCTACTATACTGTGGAAGCCATTGTAACAAACCTAATTTTGTCATTGCTGGTTATTCATTTATGCACATTCTAAGCAGAGAATTTAGGTAGTTGAAACCAGTTTATTTTTTACCCTATTCCCTCCCTACCCAGGACTGTCATCTAGCCTTTGATCTTCCTTTCAACTTGACATTCCTACAGTTACTGATATGCCCACTCACACCTCATTGCCACCGATAATGCTCTTTTGCCCACTGAAGCTATTACACTCTCAACCTGATTGTCCCTCCAGTGCAGTCTTCATCTCTGTTCCCTTTAGTACAGTGCACACAAACCTGAAAGTTTATGATGGATAACTACCATTCACAGGCAGATCTAGCAGGGTTACATTAAACATTATTAGGCCCTGCACATCTCTACAAAGACTGTTCCAGGATCAACCTGAAATGCAAAAATAATCTCCAGATTTTCTTCTCCACTACAAACTGCCTTCTTAAATCCTCCTCCCCAGTCTCCTCACCCTCACCTCCATCAACAAGTGTGAGGTATTCATGAACAGTTTTTTCACTAAGATTGAGACTAGCTGCTCTTGCTGCTTCCCTGAATTCCCCGAGTCCACTGGGCCAAACCTCCTCTCAGGTTCTCTTTGACATGATCTTGCACCTTGCCTCACCCCGCAACCTCTAATTTATGTTATCCATAACACTAAACTCTGGCTCCCTTGAACCTTTTCCAACTAAAATGCTGACCACCCAACAACCCTGCCCGGCCTCCACATTAGCTGAAATTAGCAACTCCCTCTCCAGATACTGACCTCCTTGCTCAAAAGATAAACTTCAATCTCTTTTTCCTTTCAAACTATCCCATCTGCAGCCTCCATTTTCACTCCGAAGTCTTTGAATGTGCTATCACTTTACAAATCCATACTCCTTTCTCCCTGTCCCAAAAAAGTCAGGAATCAGTAAGGGAATAGGCAAAACTGAGTTAGCTCAGTTGTCTGGATGGCTGGTTCTTGATGCAGAGTAATGCCAACCAGGCAGGTTCAATTCCCATACCAGCTGAGGTAATTCGTGAAAGCCCACCTTCTCAACCCTGCCCCTCGCCTGAGATGTGTTGACCCTCAGGTTAAATCACCACTGGTCCCATTTGAGGGGGTAGAGCAACCTATGGTCATTTGGGGTTATGGCGACTTTACCTTACCATAGTCAATGGCTTAATTTGCTGATCCTGTACCATAATACTGGAAGCCAGCCACCCCATCCAGGATCTGTTTCTGGCTCCCTCGATTTCTTATTTAACAACTAGTGAGTGTGTCTGACATTTTCTGCTTTCATTTCAAATTTCCAACATCCACAAATAGTTTGATTTTATTTTGTTGTTGGGAGCATACAGGCACCTCGAGAAAGCTGGGACTGGGAGAGTATAACTCTGGATAGATTGGGACGACCCAACATCGTGTATTGGTTTACTGCACTTCAGAAGAGCAGGTACAAGCCGAGCAGGGAGAGCCGGTGATTCCAGGCAGCACACCTCCGATATTAAACATAAACCCGGCCCTGGGGGCCCCGGGATCCGGGCCTGTACCGCAGGCCCCGCCGCTCACCTCCGTGTTCCTCCAGACGCCTCCCTTGATCATTATCCGCGGCATCTTGGCGTTTGGCGAGGGGCCGGAGGATATCCTCGGCCTGCTGGAGAGGGTGCGGACAGCTGCGCGGTCAGTTGGTCAGCGCCGGGCCCGGCCTCTGGTGATCAGGATGTGGCCCTGCGCGCAGCAACGGGCGGAGAGCCGACAACCAGCGGGCACTAGGAGGGCCAGACGCCCCCACTAGCGCCCCCGTGTCTAGCTGACTGACACTGCACCCAAGAGCACACAACCTCAAACAGCACCCACTCTGAACCAGCCTATGGCAGAGATGAGTTTGGGGTGACAGGAATGGAAGTTTGATCGTCAGGGCTCTCCTGCCAGTGGGAATCAACAGGATGTTAAGATGTTTCTCAAATGTTCTTTGAACACTTCTGTTGAGTGACCCTAACTGGAAATGGAAAATAAGGCTGCTTCCCTGATTCTGGCAATAAGCAGATTTCCACTCCATCTGACGAAGGAGCAGCGCTCCGAAAGCTAATGGCATTTGCTACCAAATAAACCTGTTGGACTTTAACCTGGTGTTGTTAAAACTCTTTCTGGGAATAAGCACAGTAAGAAATCTCACAACACCAGGTTAAAGTCCAACAGGTTTATTTGGTAGCAAAAGTCACTAGCTTTCGGAGCGCTGATCCTTCGTCAGGTAAGTGGGACTTCTGTTCACAAACAGGGCATATAAAGACACAAGCTCAATTTACAAAATAATGGTTGGAATGCGAGTCTTTACAGGTAATCAAGCCTTAAAGGTACAGACAATGTGAATGGAGAGAGGGTTAAGCACAGGTTACAGAGATGTGTATTGTCTCCAGCCGGGACAGTTAGTGAGATTTTGCAAGCCCAGGCAAGTCATGGGGGGTTACAGATAGTTTGACAGGAACCCAAGATCCCGGTTGAGGCCATCCTCATGTGTGCGGAACTTGGCTATCAGTCTCTGCTCAGCGACTCTGCGTTGTCATGTGTCATGAAGGCTGCCTTGGAGAACGCTTACCCGAAGATCAGAGGCCAAATGCCCATGACCGTTGAAGTGTTCACAACAGGAAGAGAACACTCTTGCCTGGTGATTGTTGAGCGGTGTTCATTCATCCGTTGTCATAGCGTCTGCATGGTCTCCCCAATGTACCATGCCTCGGGACATCCTTTCCTGCAGCGTATCAGGTAGACAACGTTGGCCGAGTTGCAAGAGTATGTATCGTGTACTTGGTGGATGGTGTTCTCACATGAGATGATGGCATCTGTGTCGATGATCCGGCACGTCTTGCAGAGGTTGCTGTGGCAGGGTTGTGTAGTGTCGTGGTCACTGTTCTCCTGAAGGCTGGGTAGTTTGCTGCGGACAACGATCTGTTTGAGGTTGTGCAGTTGTTTGAAAGCAAGAAGTGGGGGTGTGGGAATGGCCTTGGCGAGATGTTTGTCTTCATCAATGACATGTTGAAGGCTCCGGAGTAGATGCCGTGGCTTCTCCGCTCCGGGGAAGTACTGGACGACGAAGGGTACTCTGTCCACCGTGTCCCGTGTTTGTCTTCTGAGGAGGTCGGTGCGGTTTTTTGCTGTGGTGCATCGGAACTGTCAATCGATGAGTCAAGTGCCATAACAGACAGTTACCCGCAGATCCGACCAAAGAACACACCTGTCAACTCAACAGACTGATCAAGACCTTTGATCCGGACCTTCAGAACATCCTCCGTGCTCTCATCCCACGTACTTCCCGCATTGGAGATCTCTACTGCCTCCCGAAGATACACAAGGCAAACACACCCGGCCGTCCTATCGTATCGGGCAATGGGACCCTGTGCGAGAACCTCTCCGGCTACGTCGAGGGCATCCTGGAACCCATTGTACAAAGAACCCCCAGCTTTATGTCGCGACACTATGGACTTCCTGCAGGAACTTCAGCACACATGGAGCAATTGAACCAGGAGCACTCCTCGTCACAATGGATGTCTCGGCACTCTACACCAGCATCCCTCACGACAATGGCATTGCTGTATCTGCCTCAGTACTCAACGCCGACAACTGCCAGTCTCCAGATGCAATTTTACAACTCATCCGCTTCATCCTGGACCACAATGTCTTCACCTTCAACAACCAGTTCTTCATCCAGACACACGGAACAGCCATGGGGACCAGATTCGCACCTCAATATGCCAACATCTTCATGCACAGGTTCGAACAAGACTTCTTCACCGCACAGGACCTTCAACCGATGCTATACACTAGATACATCGATGACATTTTCTTCCTTTGGACTCATGGTGAACAATCACTGAAACAACTATATGATGACATCAACAAGTTCCATCCCACCATCAGACTCACCATGGACTACCCTCCGGAATCGGTTGCATTCTTGGACACATGCATCTCCATCAAGGATGGTCACCTCAGCACTTCACTGTATCGCAAGCTCACGGATAACCTCACGATGCTCCACTTCTCCAGCTTCCACCCTAAACACGTTAAAGAAGCCATCCCCTATGGACAATCCGTATACACAGGATCTGCTCAGATGAGGAGGATAGCAACAGACACCTCCAGACGCTGAAAGATGCCCTCATAAGAACAGGATATGGCGCTCGACTCATCGATCGACAGTTCTGACATGCCACAGCGAAAAACCGCACCGACCTCAGAAGACAAACACGGGACACGGCGGACAGAGTACCCTTCGTCGTCCAGTACTTCCCCGGAGCGGAGAAGCTACAACATCTTCTCCGGAGCCTTCAACATGTCATTGATGAAGACAAACATCTCGCCAAGGCCAACCCCACACCCCCACTTCTTGCCTTCAAACAACCACACAACCTCAAACAGACCATTGTCCGCAGCAAACTATCCAGCCTCCAGGAGAACAGTGACCACGACATCACACAACCCTGCCACAGCAACCTCTGCAAGACGTGCCGGATCATCGACACAGATGCCATCATCTCACATGAGAACACCATCCACCAGGTACATGGTATATACTCTTGCAACTCGGCCAACGTTGTCTACCTGATACGTTGCAGGAACGGATGTCCCTAGGCATGGTACATTGGGGAAACTATGCAGACGCTACGACAACGGATGAATGAACACCGCTCAACAATCACCAGGCAAGAGTGTTCTCTTCCAGTCGGGGAACACTTCAGCAGTCACGGGCATTCGGCCTCTGATCTTCGGGTAAGCGTTCTCCAAGGCGGCTTTCACGACACACGACAACGCAGAGTCGCTGAGCAGAAACTGATAGCCAAGTTCCGCACACATGAGGACGGCCTCAACCAGGATCTTGGGTTCATGTCACACTATCTGTAACGCCCACGACTTGCTTGGGCTTGCAAAATCTCACTAATTGTCCTGGCTGGAGACAATACACATCTCTGTAACCTGTGCTTAACCCTCTCTCCATTCACATTGTCTGTACCTTTAAGACTTGATTACCTGTAAAGACTCGCATTCCAACCATTATTTTGTAAATTGAGTTTGTGTCTTTATATGCCCTGTTTGTGAACAGAAGTCCCACTTACCTGACGAAGGAGCAGTGCTCTGAAAGCTAGTGGCTTTTGCTACCAAGTAAACCTGTTGGACTTTAACCAGGTGTTGTGAGACATCTTACTGTGTTTACCCCAGTCCAACACCGTCATCTCCAGATCTGGGAATAAGCACAGTAAGAAGTCTCACGATACCAGGTTAAAGTCCAACAGGTTTATTTGGCAGCCAGATAAACCTGTTGGACTTTAACCTGGTGTTGTGAGACTTCTTACTGTGCTTACCCCAGTCCAACGCAGGCATCTCCACATCTGGTTAATACGGTCATTAGGAATGTCATTGGCTTGGGAAATTGGTCTCTGTGAGGATGAAAATGTTAGTAGAGTAGGGTAGAGTGATTGAAGGCTGGAGGTCCTGTCATGTGCTGAAACCTCCAGGAGCAACCCTGACTGGGGTGTATTTTCCTCTGAACACGATGAAAACATGTTTTCTCTGAACTGGCTTTATAAACACATTACAATTTTCCCTTCAAATTTACATACTGATGATGATCTATCATGTGGTATTGTCACTAGACTAGTAATGCAGAGACACAGGGTTCTACTCTGGGAACCCGGATTTGAATCTCACCATGGCAGATCGTGAAATTTGAGTTCCATGAAAATCTGGAATTAAAAAGTCTAATGGTGACCATGAAACCAATGTCGTTAAAAACCCATCTGGTTCACTAGTGCGCTTTAGGGAAGGCAATCCTTTTTTGGTCTGGCCCACATGTGACTCCAGATCCACAGCAATGTGGTTGACTCTGAAATGCCCTCTGAAATGGCCTAGCAAACCACTCAGTTCAAGGGCAATTAGGAATGGGCAATAAATACTGGCCCAGCCAGTGAAGCTCATATCTCACGTATTAATTTTTTAAAAGGCTAAGATTTCTTGATTGTAGAAAGGTGTCAGTCAAGATTGATTTGTCTGAAGAAGGAGAGCAGAACTTCTTGGTGAGACCAATAATTGAGGGGTTTCACTTGACAAGTTTCAGAGCATCCATCTCACAGTGGCAGCCACATGCAACTGACCGAGTTGGGCAGAATGACAACACCCATAAATCCCAGGACTTGTGTCTTCTTAATAACTTTTGACAATGTGCATCATTGTGGAAAAGGCAGTTTGGTGGGACTTATTCACCAAGGTGGAAGTATTTTATTGAAGAGATACTGTCTCTGATGTGTTTCTAGCGAAACATGATTCTTCTTCCAAATTCTTTGGGTATTTCTCAAGCAGTATAAATTGTTGTTTCCTTTGAAATTTGGCTTTGTTGTATCTGCCCTGATGAGTGCAAGGCAAAAAGTTTCAGCAACATTTCTCCTTTTTTCGGAACTACTCAAGTTCTATACAACTAAGTGACACTCAAAAATGTTTTATATTTTGATTTCTTAAGTGGACCAACTGTTCAAAATGGAATATATTTCAGGACCTATCAAAATAAGTTGATAAAGATTCGCAATCGAGTTTTATCAATGTATGTGACAGAGTGACAAATAGAGACGGACCTTGTCAAATGTATGTATCTCTGCTTTCACTTCATTTATGGTGGTTCATTCTTTTCAGTTAATCTGCTATGCATTTTCAATTTTTTGAACCAAAAGAGGTAGTTTTGTAATGTGATTTTAATTGCTTCACCATTGATGGCCATGTCTTCAGTTAGTCTAAGCTCCAGAATTCCCTCTACATAACGCTCTGCCTTGCTACCTCACTTTCTTTCATTAAAACTCTGTGACTAAGCTTTTCATCATCTGACCTGATATCGTCATATGTGGTTAGGTATCATATTTTGTTTTTTGATGCCTCTGTGAAACATCTTGAGAGTTTTATTACTTATGGGTGCTATTGGAAAATGAGTTGTGGTACCCAAGCAACTGTGGAGATTCATTGAATCCCTCCAGCGCAAAAGGAGACCATTTGGCCCAATGAGTCTGCACCAACTCTCCGAATGAGCATTTTACCCAGGCCCATCACCCCACCCTATCCCCGTAACCTCACGCATTTATCATAGCTAATCTGCCTAACCTACACATTTTGGGACACTAAGGGGCAATTTAGCATGGCCAATCCACCTATTAAAAGTAAAACAAGAGAATAGTGGAAAATTAGATCAGTTAGTTAACATTTGAGAGAAAGTTAAATTCTGGTGAAGTGTTTGTCTTAGGCAAATATGGGGCAGCATGGCGCCACAATGATTAGCACTGTTGCCTCACCTGACAAAGGAGCAGCGCTCCGAAAGCTAGTGGCTTTTGCTACCAAATAAACCTGTTGGACTTTAACCTGGTGTTGTGAGACTTCTTACTGTGTTTACCCCAGTCCAACGCCGGCATCTCCACATCATGCCTCACAGCGCCAGGGATTCCCGGCTTGGGTCACTATCTATACGGAGTCTGCACGATCTCACACGTTCTCTCACACACACACGTTCTGTGTGTGCTTCCTCCGGGTGCTTTGGTTTCCTCCCACAGTCTGAAAGATGTGTTGGTTAGGTGGATTGGCCGTGCACAGTTACTTCATTGCAGTGTTAATGTAAGCCCATTTGTGGCACTAATAAATAAACTTTTAAATTCTCTCTCGGTGTACCCGGACAGGTGTCGGAGTGTGGCGACTATGGGATTTTCACAGTAATTTAATTGTAGTGTTAATGTAAGCCTACTGGCGACACTAATACAATAAACTTTGTGTGACAATAACAAATCAAATCAAATCAGAAACTTCAGGTGGGGGAAAAACTACAACTCCCAAGATGCTGTGGTGGGGATGCCCTGTGCGCATGCTCCTGGCTGTGGTGTCGCGGTGCAGGCCGGGATGTGAGTTCCCCCCACCCCCCCCCTCCCTCCCTCCTCCTCCCCCAGCAGGCCAGTTCCCGGTGACCATGGTGGGCACGTACTGCTGTGTCCCGGGCTGCTTCAACAACACCCTCAAGAACAAGGAGCTCTCCTTCCACATCTTTCCCAAGGACGAGGCGCTGCGGGGCGTCTGGATCAGGAACCTCTCCCGGCTGGACGAGAGGAAATTCAGCGTGTGGCAGCCCAAGACCCACCACAAGGTCTGCGACGCCCACTTCGCGGGGGGCAAGAAGACCTACATGAACAATGTGCCCATCGTCTTCCCCGTGAAGGTCGAGAGGTCCCGCAGGAGGGAGCAGGCCAGGCTGCTGCTGCTGGGTGCCAGGGGCGCAGCCACCCCAGGTACAGTCCTCCACTCCACACTTACAGCAAAAAGGGGGAAGGGAGAAGGGGAGGGGGGTCAAATTAAAAGTTTCTCACCCCACTCAAAAAATTGAAAATTGGGTTTCTTTCTAAGCCACTCATTTGTCCTTTCAGTTTTGTCCCTCACGCAATATTGTCAATTCCTTGCACAGATGTGGAGATTTCTCATTTGACCTGTCTTGAGCTGCAATGTGTTGTTTACAGTGTGAGCCCAACTCTAAAGCTGTGCAATTGTTATATAATTCACCAGTTTTTATTGAGTATTTTGTGATGACGTTGTGTTTTTCGAGTGGGTCTGCGATACAGCTGGTTTAATTTTAGCTTCCTCCATCATGCCATTCGCCTACTATGAAAACAGGAAAGCAATGTGTTCCATTGACACTTGAATATGTCACTGGTATATATGAGACCACTTGCCCTGGAGCACTTGTCCTTCTTTTTGACCCCTCTTTGTAGGTCATGCAAGAAATGAGAGGCATTAAGCAAAACAAAATAGAAAAATCTCCCTCCCCTCCCCCCCCCGCGCATCCTTGGCAGGAATTCCCCTGAGAACACTTAAGCTGGGTTGCAGATTCTGCCACTAGTGGCACAGTGCATTGAAAAAAACTGCCCGAGTTATTTAATGAAGATTGTGAAGTGGAGTTTAAAATGGACAAAAGATATTTCTTCAGTGGCAGCATATGTTGTGCTGTGACAGCTCTATTAGTGAGCACTGATATCCATCCATGAGTTAAACAAAACTTACTGAGTTAAGCAGAGCTCAATACTACTGGCATTTTACACGACCAACAACCACAATATTTTATTCACATATGATTCACTGTGTCTTTCACATAAATCTGTCTCTTTAATTCTTGTATGGTTCTGGATGCTTCTACCAAATGCCAGCCATACGTGTTCACACTGGCTGATTTGCTAGATTGTTTTCAAGAATTATTTCCTCTGCTTTCATTGCTCTAAATTGTTTAACAAGCATTATGTTATCAATTCAGGAAAAGTCAAACTTTGATTAATTTTGTCCAATTAGGATTGATCGGAAAATGAGGTGGTTATGTTACAAGAATATTACTCTGAAGGCCTGAACTAATAATCTATACGCATACATTCAAATCCCAGCACTATCTGCAGAATTTAAATTTAGTTAATTACTACTAAATAAAAGTTTGGGATAAAAAGCGAGGGTCAGTGATGGTTACAATGAAACTATTAATTGTTGTAAAAAAAACTTAATTCACTGATGTGTTTTAGGCAAGGAAATCTGCTGTTCTTATCCAGTCTGATCCCAGACCCACAGAAATGTGGTTAATTCTTAACTCTGCTCTGAAATGGCATAGCAAGCCACTCAGCTACAACAAAACTGCAACAAAAACCAAATGTAAGACTAAAACTGAAGGGACTATATGGAATCTATCTCAGTACGTGATTCAGCCACAACAAAGGTATCCTTATCCCAGTTGGTGCAAAGTCCTTCTCACTTACATCTGGGTATTTGTGCCAAAGTTAGGAGAGTTGGACCATGGACTAGTCAAGTAATAACATGACAAAATCGTACTTTGCAGCCAATTGTCCAGATTCTCGCACTCTGTCCCACAGCAGGACAAGCCCACAAGATGTAACGGTGCACGTTGGGGAGGTAGTGACCCTGGGAGTCCATAATATTGACCGTGACGCCATGAAATGCTAAAGCATCAGTTCAAAAATGGACAAGGAAACCTTGATTAGTACCTATTGTCCTCCCTCAACTGATGAGTCAGTACTCCGCCATATCGAATACAATTTAGAAGAGCCAATGAGGACACAGAAAATACTTTGGGTTGGGCACTTCAATGCTCATCACCAAGAGTGGTTCAGTAGCATTACCACAGACCAACCCTGAAGGACTTGCAGGGTAGGTGGTGAGTGAACCAACAAGAGAGAATAAAACTGACCATATCCTCAGTATATATCTGCTGCTAATGCATTTTCCCATTTAATATTGGTTGGAGTGACCACCACACAATTCTAGTGAAGACAAAGCTCTGCAGGCCCATTACATCTGGTTATGGATATTGGTGGGCAATTAAACAGCTTACAGGAGGAGAAGGGTCTGTTAGCATCATCCTGAATGATGGCAAACCTACCATTTGAGTACAAAAGTTGAGCCTGAAACTATCAACTTCAGCTAGAAGTGCCATGTGGGTGATCCATGTCAGTCTCCTCCCGAGATCCCCACTTTCACAGATGTCAGTCCTCAGACAATTTTGATTAACTTTACGTGATATCAAGAAACGGCTGAAGGCACTGGATACTCGAAGGCACTGGATACTCGAAGGCTATTGTCCCTTGCCTACATTCCGACAATAGTACTGAAGACTTCTACTGCAGGACAAACTGGGCTGTTAGTCAACCTGAGCTGGAAAGCTAATAGCTCAACACCATGCAGACCATTTTATTGGCACCAAACCATCATCTTCAGCTTTCACTCCCTCCACCACTGACTCACAGTGACAACTGTGTATCATCTACAAGATGCACTGGAGCAACTCACCAAGGCTGCTTTGACATTACCTTTCAAGCCCAGAACCTCTACAACCTTGAAGGAAAGGGCAGCAAAAGCATGGAAACATCACCACTTGAAACTTCTTCTTCAGGCCACACATGATCCTGGCTTGGAACTATATTCCCTCAAAGATTATTGGGTCAAAATACTGAGAGTCCCTCCTTTAACAGCATTGTGGGTGTTCCTCCACCATGTGGACATCTGGGGTTCAAGAAGGTGGCTTCCCAGCACCATACAAATCTATACGAACGGACAAATTGTGAGCAGGAGAAAACCATTCGGTCCTCGAGCCTGCTCTATCATTCAATAAAAACATGGCTGCTCTGCTTGTGGCCTCAACTCCACATTCTGCTTACCCCGATAACCTTTGACTCCTGTGTAAGTCAAGAATCGATTTACCTCTGCCTCAAAAATATTCAGTGATTCTGCCTCCACCACCTGGGGAAATGATTTCCAAAGAATCACAACCCTCTGAGAGACCAAATGCTTCCTCCTCATCGTATTAAATGGGAGACCCCTTATTTTTAAACTGTATCCCCTAATTCTAGTCTCCCCTCCAAGATGAAACATCCTTTCAGCTTCCACCCGGTCAAGTCTCCTCATGATCTTGTATCTTTCAATAAGATCACCTCTCTATCTCTGTTGGAGTTTAGAAGATTGATCCAACCTGTCCAACCTTTTCTTGTCCTATGGTTTCCGGTGGATAACCCCCCATTCCCCAAGGCCAGTTGGGGATGGGCAATATATTTTGGCATTGTCAGCAAATTGAATGAATTTAAAGAGAATTTAAATCTCTATGAACCAATTGGAGCAAATTCAACTTTACATACTGACCACAGATTAGTAGTATGGCATTTTTACTGAAGATCTCCTACTCTGTATACTGAATGCCTGGCAGTTGAGTGCAGTACCTCCCTCTCTGAAATTCAATTATGATTGAAAATTATTAATTTTAAATAAATATTTTTGGAAATTAAGACTGTTTGTTATATTTAAGATATTCTACTATTGATTCCTTTTCCAAAAGATACAATGAGCTGAATTGTTTGCTTTTGTTCCATATAGTTTTGTATATTCGCATATGACTTCAATAGATATACAAGATACTCAAAATTAAGCCGGAACCAAAATTTTGATTATAAATGCTGCCAGAAGGAGTCCAACAATCTATTGATTATATATTGTGGTTGTTCCGGGAATAGCAAAATGGAGAGATGAGGTAGCTGGTTTTACTTACAGGTGTACTTGCAAATCAATGAATGGAGAAGAAGGTCATAGGGACTGCCTATTCACAGACTGGGAGCAGATGAACAGCGGGTCAACCAGCTAGGTTTGGCCTAACTGAGCAAGGGGAAACTTGCTCTTCTCAAGCCCAGAACTGGACAGGATCAGAGGGATGACGAGGGAAAGATTAAGCAAACTTCCTAATAGAGAGAGTGTGATTTGTCTTAAATTCTGTAATTAATTGTATCAAGGCGACACTGGGTTATATATGTTATTCTATACATTCGTTTACTGTCTAAAATTAAACAGCTTAACCACGCAGATGCTTGTCCTGTTAGGCCAAAGTTTTGTAGTCCACCGTTGCAAAGATTGAAGAAGTGCATAAAGGCACTTGCACAGATCAGATTACAAGAGGGTCATATTGGTACACTCCTGGTTACACGATATAAAAATATATTATGTAGCATTGTTACAATCCACAAATATGATACTTAAGCTGCTGTAGAATATCTAAGGCAGACTCAAAACTTATAAATAGTGTGTTTAAAATTAAAGAATACCTACTAAATGTAAATTTCTTATCTAAATTTGGCTTGAAGCGAAGAAGATAGAATGGGAAAGTAACGGACAAAGAGCTTGTGATCAGTGAAATAGGTGTGGTGAACATTGTCCTTTCACCTAAGGGAGCTAGGTTTGAATAGCCGTGAGATGAGATGAGGTTTTCTAGATTTGATGATTTTAAATAAAACCAATTTGAAGAATATCAGCCAAGTTTCATAGCATAAAACTGCAATATTGGAAAAAAAAAGAGCCACAGTTATTCAAAGGTTGGAACAGTGTTGAACATGCCATGAAAAAGTTCATTAAAAGCATTGCTGTAAGCATCTTGGTGCTACTGAAGTGCATTACTTGAAGAACATACTGTGAATATCATCAAAATTATATCTTTGGTTTGATTTGTTATTGTCACATGTACTAGTATACAGTGAAAAGTATTATTTCTTGCATGCTATACAGACAAAGCATACAGTTGATAGAGAAGGAAAGGAGAGAGTGCAGAATGTAGTGTTACAGTCATAGCTAGGGTGTAGAGAAAGATCAACTTAGTGCACTTAGAATGGTAGGTCCATTCAAAAGTCTGATGGCAGCAGGGAAGACGCTGTTCTTGAGTTGGTTGGTACGTGACCTCAGACTTTTGTATCTTTTTCCCGATGGAAGAAGGTGGAAGAGAGAATGTCCGGGGTGTGTGGTGTCCTTAATTATGCTAGCTGCTTTTCCGAGGCAGCGGGAAGTGTAGACAGAGTCAATGGATGGGATGCTGGTTTGCCTGATGGACTAGGCTCCATTCACAACCCTTTTTAGTTTCTTGCAGTCTTGGGCAGAGCAGGAGCCATACCAAGCTGTGATACAACCAGAAAGAATGCTTCCTATGGTGCATCTGTAAAGGTTGGTGAGAGTCGTAGCTGACATGCCAAATTCCCTTAGCCTCCTGAGAAAGTAGAGGTGTTGGTGCGCGTTCTTAACTATAGTGTTGGCATGGAGGGACCAGGACAGGTTGGTGATCTGGACACCTAAAACTTGAAGCTCCCGACCATTTCTACTTCGTCCCCATTGATATAGACAGGGGCATGTTCTCCACTACACTTCCTGAAGTCGATGACAATCTCCTTCGTTTTGTTGACATTGAGGGAGAGATTATTGTCATCACACCAGTTCACCAGATTCTCTATCACATTCCTGTACTCTGTCTCATCATTGTTTGAGATCCGACCCACTAAGGTGGTGTCATCAGCAAACTTAAGTCGAGTTGGAGGGGATCCAGAAAAGCATGCACCTGTGCAAGTATGGAGTTTTTCTTCTTCCAAACATGGGATTTTTCAGATGTAAACATTTTAAATTATATTAGCTGGTTATCTGCCAGTGTATACACTATAAGGTTCAATGGCCTCACTTGCTGCTTTAATAAGAGTTGATTTACACAACCCTTTATCTCCTTGTACAGTAATATATCATAGGTGGCACAGTAGTTCACACTGCTGCCTCACAGCGTCAGGGACTCGGGTTTGATTCCAGCCTCGGCTGACTATCTGTGTGGAGTCTGCACGTTCTTCCCATGTCTGCGTGGTTTCCTCCCACGCTCAAAAGATGTGCGGGTTAGGTTGTTTGGCCATGCGAAATTGCCCCTTAGTGCCAGGGAGATTAACAGGGTAAATACATGTGGTAATGGCTTGAGCCTGTGTGGGATTGTTGTCGGTGCAGGCTTGATGGGCCAAATGGACTCCTTCTGCATTGTAGGGATTCTATGATTCTAATAGTTGCATCCTCCAGTTTCAATACTTGTGTTGGTCACATGACAATTTTTCAATCTGTTCAAACTAAGTAAATACTTTGTGAACTGATGCAATGTAGACCATTAATCTGCCTAATTACGTAAGTAATGAGCAACAGTTATGATGAGTTCGTAAAGGTTATCTTTGCACTGATGAACATGCCATTATTCATCATCAACTGGCTATTTTTAACTCTGAGTAACTATTGAGTAGCATTCATTCCTATGGCTCACAAAACAATGTCTTTTCCCTGCCCTCCTCTGTCTTTTCCTGAGCCTGCCTTTTTCAGCCCAACTGCCTGTGCAATAAGCTGTTTGCAAAAGTCATGCGGCCTTGTTTTAGTACCAGTCTCTCACTTTAATTCTGACCTCACCCAGAAAGAGATCAAAACTCTGTCCAAACAAGTGGGCACAATGTCAACGACGAGCTAACAAATTGCTAATTATTTGCAAGCCAGGAAGAAACAATATCAAAACTAACATCTTAACTAAAATAAACAAAATGTTGGATAAATTCAGCAGGTCTGGCAGCATCTGTGTATAGGGAAACAAAATCAACGTTTCAAGTCCATTGACCGTTCTACAGAACTTAACTACATGCCATCTCACAATCCCACCACTCTTTTCCTTTATTTTCACAAATACAAGGCTTTAACTAAGCTTCAATGAAGAGTGCAAGAGGACAGACCTGGAGAAGCACCAAGCATACATAAAATGAGGTGTCAACCTGGTGAAGCTACAACATGCATGCCAAACAGCGCAAGCAGCATGTGACATGTGATGGACTTCATTTAGTGATTCCACAATCAACTGATCAGATCTAAGCTCCGCAGTTCTGTCATATCCAGTCATGAATGGTAGTGGACAATTAAACAACTTACTGGAGAAGGGGGAAGTTCCACAAATATCTCCATCGACAATGATGGAAGAGCCCAGACACATCAGTGAAGCTAAGGCCGAAGCATTTGCAATAATCTTCAGCCAGTGTGCCAAGTGGATGTTGCCAGAATCATAAATGTCAGTCTTCTGCCAATTTGACTCACTCCACATGAGGTCAAGAAATGGTTGAAGGCACTGGATGTTGCAAAGACTTTGGGCCCTGGCAATATTCCAGCAATAGTATTCAAGATTTGTGCTCCAGAACTTGTCATGCCCCTAGCCAAGCTGTTCCAATATAGCTATCACACTGGTATCCACCTCACAATGTGGAAAATTGCCCAGTGATGTCCTATACACACAAAGCAGGACAATTCAACTGAGCCAATTACTGCCCCACCAGTCTACTCTCAATCATCAGTGACTTGGTGCAAGCGGTCATCAACAGTGCTAACAAGTAGCACTAACAATAGCAATAACCTGATGCTCAGTTTGAGCTCCAGCAGGATCACTCAGATTCTGACGTCATTACAACTTTGATTCAAACATAGAGAAAAGAACTGAACTCGAGGTGAGATGAGAGTGACTGCCCTTGACATTGTGTGACATGAAGGAGCCCGAGCAAAACTGGAGTCAATAGGAATCGGGGGGAGAAAACTCCGCTCGTTGGAATCATACCTAGCACTAAGGAAGGTGGTTGTGCTTGTTGGAGATCGGTCATCTCAGTTCCAGGACATCACTGCAAGAGTTCCTCAGGGTCGTGTCCAAGGCCCAATCATCATCAGCAACTTCCATCAAGCCCCTTCTTTTCATCATAAGGTCAGAGATGGGGAGGTTCAGCGCCTTCGCAACTCCTCAGATACTGAAACGGTCCATGTCCAAATGCAGAAAGACCTGGACGATATCCAGGCTTGGGCTGACAAGTAACATTTGCGCCACACAAGTGCCGGACAATTACCATCTCCAACAAGAGAGAATCTAACCGTCAGCCCTTGACATTCAGTGGCATTGTCATTGCTGAAAACCCCACCATCAACATTGAGGGGGTTATCATTGATGAGAAACTGAACTGAACTGGACTGGTCATATAAATACTGGGGCTTCAAGAGCAGGTCAGATACTAGGAATTCTGCAACGAGTAATTCACCACCTGACTTCACAAAGCCAGTCCACCATTTACAAGGTACAAGTCATGGGTGTGCTGGAATGCTCAGCACTTGCTTGGATGAGTGCAACTCCGGCAACTTTCAAGAAACTCGACACCATCTAGGATGAAAAAACCTGCTTGATTGGCATTTCATCCACAAATGTTCACTCTGTCCACCACCTATGCACCGTGGCAGCAGTGTGTGTCAACTACAAGATGCATTGCAGAAATTCACCAAGGCACCTTGGCTGCACCTTTCAAACCCATGATCTCCACCATCTAAAAGGATAAGGGCAGCAGATGCGTGGGAACATAACCAATTGGAAGTTCCTCTGCAAGGCATACACTACCTGACTTAGAAATATATCACTGTTTCTTCATTGTTGCTGGTTCAAAATCCTGGAACTCCCTCCCTGACAGTAACATGGATGTACCTACACCACATGGACTACAACAATTCAAGAAAGCAGCTCATCACCACCTGCTCGAGGGCAACTAGGGATGGGCAAGAAATGCTGGACTAGCCAGTGATGCGAAATTCAAATGAATGAATTTTTTTAAAAAAACAACAGTTAAAGCACCCCTAATTTCAAATTTTGTGGAAAATGATGAAAGGTGACAAAAGCTGTGATGAAATCTGATAGGTCTGTGACTGGTGCTGATGCCAGAAAGTGGAGATGAAAATAGAAGAATATTGAACAAGAAACATATTAATACCATATCAGAATTAGTTTTTCTCTTTTCTATGGCATGTTGGTGTCTTTAGCATTCAGTGACACCAGTAGGAGTAATCCTTAATTGTAATCCTACTGACCTTTCCTGGTTAGTCTTACCAAGGGATTGGTATTTTCCATCCTGTTTTTGGTAGGGGGAGAGAATCAAGGGGGAATCCCAAAATAGCTTTTATGCCAGTGGGATTTCTCCAATCTATTGTCCCCGCTCTCCACCAATGATGTAACAGGAACCATCCAATGATGGGAACCCCATTTAAATTCATTTACATATAATTAGTGGGTTGCCCTGCTGGAAAATCCCCCCCTATGTACGAAAATCACACTGCCAGGGTTCCCGGTAGGTTTTTACAAATGCGGAACTGACGGAGAGAACCTGCCGGAGCCCCCAGAGGGAGTTGGTCATGTCTGATACTGCCCCCTGACACTGTTGGGGGAGGGGAATAAAGCACAAAACAGCACAGGAACAGGCCCTTCAGCCCACCAAGTTTGTGCTGACACAGATGCCTCTCTAACATAATATTTACCTGCCTCTACATGGTCCATATCCCTCTATTCCCTGCCTATTCATGTGTCTATCCAGATGCCTCTTGAACGTTGTTTTAGATTCTGCTTCCTCCACCACCTCCGTCAGAGCGTTCCAGGCATTCACCACCTGTGTGGGGGAAAAACTTGCCCCGTACATCTCTCTTAAACTTTCCCCCTCTCACTTTCAACCTATGTCCCCTGAGTAATTGACCCTTCGACCCTGGGAAAAAGACTGACTATCCACTCTATCCAAGCCTGTCATAATCTTATAAACCTCTATCAGGTACCCTCTCATCCTCCGACACTCCAATGTAAGCAATCCAAGTTTGTTCATAGTCCATATCCTCCAAACCAGGCAACAACCTGGTAAATCTCTTCTGCACCCTTTGCAATGCATCAACATCCTTCCGGTAGTGTGGCAACCGGAATTGTACACAATACTCCAAATGTGGCCTAACCAAAGTCTTATACAGCTGCAGCATGATTTTCCAATTCCTATACTCAACGCCCTGACCGATGAAGGCCAGCATGCCATACGCCTTCTTGAACACCTTCCACCTTCAGGGAACTGTGGGATCGGCACACCTGGATCCCTCTGTATGCTAATATTTCTAAGGGCTCTCCCATTTACTGTATACTTTCCTTCTGCAGTAGACCTTCCAAATCGCATCACCTCACATTTGTCCTGGTTAACTTCCATCTGCCATCTTTTGGCCCAGGTCTCCAGCTGATTTATATCCTGCTGTATCCTCTGACAGTCCTCCTCACTCTCTGTTATTCCCCCAATTTTTGTATCATCTGAAAATTTACTAATCAGACCACCTACATTTTCCTCCAAATCATTTATATATCTATATATAATTACAAACAACAGGGTTCGCAGCACTGATCCTTGTGGAACACCGCTTGTCACAGAACTCCAGTTAGAAAAGTACCCTTCCACCGCTACTCTCTGCTGTTCTTTGCCCAAGCCAGCTTTGTATCCATCTTACCAGCTCACCTCGGATCCCATATGACTTCACCTTCTCATTCAGCCTGCCATGACTAAAGTCCATGTATACAACATCCACTGCCCTGCCCTGGTCAACTTTTCTTGTCACTTCCTCAAAGAACTCAATCAAGCTTGTGAGACACAACCTCCCCCTCACAAAACCATGCTGCCTACCGCTAATAAGGGTGCACATCTTCCAGATGTGAGTACATCCCGTTCCTAAGAATCTTCTCCAATAATTTCTCCATCACTGATGTCAGGCTCATAGGCCTGTAATTTCCCGGATTCTCTCTTCTGCCTTTCTTAAACAGAAGAACAATGTTAGCTACTCTCTGATACCTCGCCGGCTAAAGAGGATACAAAGATTTTGGCCAGAGCCTCAGCAATTTCTTCCCTCGCCTCTCTCTCAGTATTCTGGGATAGACCCTATCTGGCCCTGGGGACTTGTTCACCTTCATTTTTCAAAACCTCCAATACCTCCTTCCTTTTTATCTCAACATGTCCTAGAATGTCAACATCCTCCTTTCTACACTCACCATCCTCCACATCCTTCTCCTTTGTGCATACTGATGCAAAGTACTTGTTAAGGACCTCACCCACCTCATCTGGCTCCGCACATAAATTCCCTCCACTGCCCTTGAGTGGATCTTTCCTGAGCTACCCTCTTCCTTTATATATGCATAAAACGCCTTGGGATTCTCCTTAATCCTGTCTGCCAAGGACATTTCATGGCCTTTTTTTCCTTTCTTAAGTCCCTGTTTAAGCTCTTTCCTGCTATCTTTGTATTTCTCAAGAGGCTTATCCATTTTCAATTTCTTGAAATGTATGTATGCCGCCTCCTCTTTTTTCACTAAGCTCACAATTTCTCTTGTCACCCAGGGTTCCCGAATCTTGTCATCTTTATCCTTCATTTTTACAGGGACATACTTGTCCTGAATTGTTAACAACTGACTTTTAAAAGACTCCCACGTATCTGATGTGGATTTACCCTCAAACAGCTGTCTCCTCCTATCTACATTCCCTAGCTCCTGCCTAATACTGTCGTAGTTAGCCTCCCCCAGTTTAGTACTTTCATTCTGGGATTACTTCTATCCTTTTCTACAAGTATTTGAAACTTAGAATTGTGATCACTGTCCCCAAAATGGTCCCCCAGTGAGACATCAGTCACCTGTCCAGGTTCATTTCCCAAAACCAGGTCTAAGATGGTCCCTTCCCAATTTGGACTATCTACATATTGCCTTAAGAAGCACTCTTGGACATGCTGAACGAACTCTGCCCCATCCAAGCCCCTGGCACTAAAGGAATACCAGTCTATGTTGGGGAAGTTAAAATTGCCCAACACAACAACCCTGTTGTTTTTACATCTCCCCATAATCTGCTGACATATCAGTTCCTCCACTTCACACTGACTGTTGTGAGGTCTGTAGTACAACCCCAACAGTGTGATTGTACCACTCCTGTTCCTGAGTTCTACCCATATGGCCTCACTGCATGAGCCCACCAAGGTGTCCTGCCTCTGTTTAGCTGTGACATTCTTCCTAATCAATAAAACAACACCCCAGCTCTTTTGTCACCCTCTCTCTCTCACCTGAAGCATCTAAATCCTGGAATGCTAAGCTGGCAGTCCTGCCTTTATTTCATCCAAGTCTCTGTAATTGTCACAACATCATAGTTCCATGTCATAATCCAAGATTTAAGTTCATTTGCTTTACCTGTCATGCTCCTTGCTTTAAAGCAAACACACCTCAGACTATCGGTCCTGTCATTTTTTGTACTCGCCCTATGTTTTATTTCTCTTAGCCTTACTGAACCCATTCACTGAGTTCTCCACAGTCTCTGCCTTCTATTTTTCCCCGAGCAGCCTTTTGTTTCTCTCCCCACTTTACTTCCTTTGGGATGGTTCAGAGTGGGGAGGTTCCCTCTGGGTGGGGTGGGGGGAGTCCGAGGGGGTCTGCGAGGGGGTTCTATGTCCGTGCGAGGGTGCTCCTCTTTTCTATTTTTACTTCTTTTAGATCAGGGTGCCTTTTAAAAAGATTTTTTGATAGGCGAGCTTGCTGGTGGAGTGGACTCATTTAGAGCCTGCCCATGGATGTCATGGGAACTGCTTCCGGGATGTTTTTAAGTGTCAAACAATATGGCGGGAAGAGCCAGCAGTGGAGCCGGCTGGCTACACCCCACTTTTCCTATCTGAGTTGACACTTAGTCAAAAGTGAGAAAATTGCATCCATAATTTTAAGTAGGCCATCATTGAGAGTGCTGTCTGATTTCTGATTATTCAAAAAATACACTGTCTTGCAGAGTGAAACATTACCTATCTTTCTGCTACAATTTCACATGCATGACTGAAGCCAGTCAGCTCTGAATGAATTCTTTCAGTTACAATCAATCTCTATAGCATCAAACTATAAATAGGATTAATGCAGGCTTTATGAAGACATGTTTTGCATTTATGCTCCATATTAGGTTACTTTCCTGTCCTACCACAAGTGGCATTAAGTATATGTTTAACAAATATCACACAGTAATTTTGTATGATAGCACACGCATGATTACACTACCGTAAATAATTTGAGCTCACTGTGAGAGGATGAAATGGCAAGTGAGAGAAACAGTCTATTTCGTATCATTTGGCTGAAAAGCCCTAGCTTTTGGAGTGCACATCCATCTACCTGTGACCTTATCCTGCTCGTCTGTTTGTTTTGAAGACAGAGTGCCAGTCCTTCAGCACCTAGACCATTCTCTGTATGCAGAGACAACGGGACACGATGGAAAAGTCAGCATACATTAAAATCAATGCAATATTCCATGGGGAACTGTGGTAATTGATGAGGCGGTTCCATAGATTGTGGGAAATTTGCTTTTAATGCATGCTGACTACTATAGCACAATCCAAAAGCTGGAGGGAGAGTAATGTGGGAATGGAATATAAAAACCAGGTACTGAAGAGAAGTGATTGCAAGATAGTATAACACCCTTGGTGGGCCAATCTTGGCTTCACTTTTCATAAGCATAATACTTTTTATTCTTGAGTTAAGGTCAGCTGAGACTTGCTTAAAACAGACCCCAAATGAACCTTCGATTACAACATCAGATTGAATTTTGAAGAAACAACGTCAAAACTAACATCTTAACTCAAATATAAATAAAAATGTGTGTGATTAAAATTGGATTAATTAAGTCCTGCAAATGACTCCAGAGCACCTCCATGTACACAATCCACTTGTTATTCCTTGAAAAATACATAACTTTTACAGATGCACCATAGAAGGCATTCTTTCTGGTTGTATCAGAGTTTGGTATGGCTCCTACTCTGTCCAAGACCGTAATAAACTCGTGAACGAGGCCCACTCCATCATTCACACCGGCCTCCCATCCATTGACTCTGTCTACACTTCCTGCTGCCTCGGAAAAGCAACCAGCGTAATCAAGGCCCCCACACATCCCAGACCTACTCTCTTCCACCTTCTTCTGTCAAGAAAAAGATACAAAAGTCTGAAGTCAGGTACCAACCGACTCAACACCAGCTTCTTCCCTGCTGCCATCAGACTTTTGAATGGACCTACCTCACATTAAGTTGATCTTTCTCTACACTCTAGCTCTGACTGTAACACTACATTCTGCACTCTCTTGTTTCCTTCTCTATGAATGGTATGTTTTATCTGTATAGCGTGCAAGAAACAATACTTTTCACTGTATACTAATACATGTGACAATAAATCAAATCAAAAATATAGTTCACTCAAATGTATATTTATAGACAATGATCCAATTATTCAAACTTGCTTATGTATTATTGATACCTAATTTTAATGCAAAATTTCTAAGGGGGAGCTGACACATACACATTCTAAAGTAGCTTCGGTAGCTGTGTGAGACACATTTAAATTATGTGCAATCTGTATTGTTACAAAATAAGTGAGTCAATGTTCCTAAATACATGGTATCAGCCGTTCCTCCATTACTTCCCAAATTTTCCCTGCCTCTCATCCAACAGATACTGAATCATTTTTCTTGATATCTCCTACCTTCTTGCCATATCAGAGTGGTGTTGCTTAACATTTGAGCTTTGATAATGAATTGTCAGCCTGCAATTTGACCCTGGGGAAGGGAAAGACAGACTGCCTGCACATACCCACAGGCACTTTACAGTAGGAGCTTCAGCATAATATTTAAGAGCTCAAATCTGGTTGACTTGCCTCACTTGATAACCCACACATGCCATTGGCATCTCCATTATTTCCAGCCTGAGATCAATGAACTTGGTTCCAATCAGTAAATGAACCCGGACCCTCCTGGTCTATATGGTTCAGTTCCACATTGGGCAGTGTCTTCCCAACCAAGGTGCCTGAGAATCTTGAGGTTATTGGGATGTTCCTGCATGTATTGAGTCATCTGAATAAGAGTGGGAAGCTGTTAGGACCAGAGAGAAAGATGGTTTATTTGCCAGCTTGTTGGATGATGACACGACAGATAAGTTTTTGTTACAGAGAATTCAGATGTGGACCTCAATGGGACAGCAAACAGGAGAGGCTGATGGACATGCACACCAAGATGTTGGGTGCATTGATTGGCTGGTCAGGCAGCCTCCCATCACTATCAAGGTCCATAGAGGAGCAGAGAGCATCATGCAGAGCTTGCCCTCTCAACAGCCTCTGCTCCATTTGCTTGTCATCATGCAGACCCTGAAGCACTACTATTGCTGCCCTCTCTACCTTTTTGTGGTCAGGTACCCTATTCCTCTTTCCTCCTTGGGGATTTAGCAACACTCTACAGCAATTCTAGGAGCTCAACACAAAGAACACCTCAAACACTCCATAGTGTTCTCCAAATACATTACAATAGAAAGAACTGTAAAGAGAAAAAAATATCTTGCCTGTAATTCATGTGTTTGACCCTTGAGTTTGGGGCATATCTTTCAGCCTCATGCCAAAAAATAGTGATGAATGAATATGTACACAGGACCCTGTGTTGTCCAAGTTTGCAATCCTGGCATCACATCAGCTGGTTGTGTCTTCAGGATAGCGCTGATGTAGCGCATTCTAGTGTGCGCATGGAATTCACCTGTATACATGCTTCTAATGTAATGATGCATGGGCTGCGCAGCAGTGGCCAGGTCACACCACAAAAGTGGTGCTAGACCTTCATCGTGCAGATACATAACAGAACCATTATGCTGCACTTTTTGAGATACAGTTATTACTGTTAAATGGCCAAGAATATGATGATTTTCACTGTTCTATTACCCAACAGAGTCAGGCTTGTATTATAACACTGAGGAGAGGATGGTTTTGAGGTAATTATTGGAAAGACAGCTATATCAGCAACTGGACTCATTTGAATGTGATTCAAAATGCCTTCAATAAATTACTGCTTTCATAGAATCCCTACAGTGCAGAAGGAGGCCATTTGGTCCATTGAGTCTGCACCGACCACAATCCCACCCTGGCTCTATCCCCATAACCCCATACATTTACCCCAGCTAGTCCCCCTGACACTAAGGGGCAATTTAGCATGGCCAATCCACCTAACCTGCACATCTTTGGACTGTGGGAGGAAACCGGAGCACTTGGAGGAAACCTACGCAGAGACGGGGAGAACGTGCAGACTCCACACAGACGGTGACCCAAGCCGAGAATCAAACCTGGGTCCCTGGCACTGTGAGGCAGCACTGCTAACCACTGTGCCACCGTACCGTCTGTTTTCTTTCGGACAAATTCAGATTATCAAGAATTATGAGAATTTCAATATACACATGTTCCTGGAACAGTCATACAATCTATAGTTGAAAGTAATCACATTAAACCATTTGCTATATATAATGAATAATCTTTAATTCTAATTAAATAAGACACAGTTTATGGCATTAATATAACAATACTTAAAATGATCTAATTATCAAACCTAAATAATATTTTCCTTGAGTAAGTGTCTAAAACCCTGGTGTTTACTGAGATTTAGGTTTAAATTGTAGCTTCAATAGCAATTTGAATCTGGGTGGTGAAACATGCTGGCCGAGCTCCCATGAAGAAGGAAAGTGTTACTGTACGAAAATCAGTCCTCACAGGAGCATAACTTGTGCTGCTCTTATAGCCAGACGGCAACTGTAAAGTGCTGGGAACATCTGCTTGAAGAAGAAATTGTAAAGCATCAAAAGAAGGATCTAGCAACACTGCCCTGTTCAGTACTAATTTTAATTGCATTCTGATTATTTTACCATGGCCTTTCCTAATGTCAACAAATTTTACACAGTTTCAGCAAGTTTTCTTATTTTTCTGCAGGCCAACAGTCACAAGGTGGAAATCAGTTTAACTATCCCCAGAATGTCTTGGCATTTCACAAGAGGACAAAGCAGAACTATGGCCAGAGACAACAGAAAAGAACCAAAGTATCTTTTGCTAGTCCTACGGTTCCAAAGGAAGGATCAGTTGTAGCATCTCTATCACTGAATCATCAAGAGGGCGATGACGAAAAAGCTCGGTTTGAAGCTGCACAGACTCTGCTGGATATCTTCAAAGTTAATTCGGGCTACGAAGGTGTTCAGATGACTACTGTATGTGAGGCACTGCAGCATATAAATGAAAAGCTGAACACAGAAATTGCTGGCTTGAAAGATGAGCATCGGTATCTAAAGGCAGAATATAATCAGATCAGTGGGGAGCTGAAGAGATTTAAAGATGGTGAACCCAAGTGTTGCACTCAATTTCCAATATATTCAGCTATTCCACAGCTGCAAACCAAAGTAAGTTCTGAACTCAAAAATGCGGTTTGCAATGTTAATTTTATCTGTTTATGTTGCACAGTAAGTTATTCTTGCTTCATTCATTTCATTAAGAAATAAAGTTGCTGTTTATTAAATGGAGCTTTGGTGGGTGCTGGTCATGAAGGTTTAAGACTTTTGGGTGAGTTACGGTTAACAGGAAATCATAAAACAAATAAGATAATCACCAATATGGTGAGAAGCTGGAAGAAGTGTGATTGGCAATAAACTGTTGAATTGCAAAATTGTGACAAGACTAATAAGTCAATGGGGAGAAACCCTGTGAGGTTTGCCTGCAGCCTTCAGTCACTCTGTGCCCAATCAAGGAATCTGCCATCGGGAGGGGGAGGCAGAATCTCCTTGCCATGCTGTCAATCCCGCTTCCTGAACCCTTCCACTCTGACATTCCCCCATCCTGAGAACCCAATGTAGTCCACACTTAACCTGTCTCTGGAATCCTTCACTGATCATTTGTGTAGGCCCCAGTGTAATACCAATGGTGACCACCACTCCCAGCGGCGCTGCTGGTACTGCAGAGTTGCTGGCCTCTGATAGGCACAGTTATCGGGAGTGAGATTTCCATCCTTCCAGGGTCTTAATTTAGTGGGAAGCCTGTTGCTGTTCAAATAAGTGCCTGGTTACCTTGGAGTAGCATTGGCCTTCTCACAGAAAGGTGATGCAGGACTCCCAGCAGTTCTGTAACTGGTGTGTGGGACCCATGACATTGACACCACTTTATTTTGCCTAGGCTAGGTTGAAGAAGCTACAGTTGTTCTCATTGGAGAAAAGTAAACTGAGGAGAGTTTTTATACAAGTGTACAAGATTATGGCAGGTTTAGATGAGGTAGGCAAAGCTGTTCCCGTTACCTAATAGTAGGAGGGATCTCAGATTTATGATTTTGGGCAAGAGATTCAGGGTGATAGAAGGAAGAACCTTTTTACACAGCAAGTCATAATTACATGAATAAATAACAAAGAAAATTACAGCACAGGAATAGGCCCTGCGGCCCTCCAAGCCTGCACCGATCATGCTGTCCGATTGAACTAAAACCCCCTACCCTTCCATTCCCATCCTATTCATGTATTTGTCAAGACGCCCCTTAAAAGTCAGTATCGTATCTGCTTCCACTACTTCCCCCGTGGAACTGGCTGCTTTCAAGGCCAGTGGCTGCTTTCAAGGAAGTGGAGGTGGTGAATGACTTTTAAAAACTAAATTGGATGAGCACGTGAGGGAATGAAACTTGCAGGGCTATGGGGACAGAACAGGGGAGTGAGACAGATTGGATTGCTCTCGACTGATGAGCCAAATAGCCACCTTCTACACTGCAATCACTCCATGACCTACCAGACCTGAGGATAGGTTGGTAGAAGGTGATGTTGGGTAATCCTGTGTTGGATGGTTAAGTTTTATCTCTCATTGCTTTCCAGTCCCTGAGCTGGGATGTGAAGTGGTTACTGTTCACCTTATAAAATTTCCCAAAGACACAGCATATGTTCTTAAGGGACCCATCCTAAGAACTAATCTGAAAGTCCTGGAAACTGACTGTGGTGTCCTAATCCTGGTATAATGGCTCTCAACCTGTTTACATCTTTGCTATACTGCTGACCGACTTGTACTGGGAGTGCACAAGAAGGCCCGGATAGTATTGGAACCAATGTACGGCTTTCTGGAGTCCTCATGAGGTCAATAGAGATGGAAAATGTCTAACTTGCCTTTAGGACCTTTTAAATCTGGGTTCTCTGGTTTTTATTATTTTATTGCTGATGTTAACCCGGTTAAAATGGAGGGGTTTACCCACTCATCTGGTTGAATTTAAACCTAAGTTTCAGAATAAGTAGAAAGATATTGGAAATTACTCCACCAACCTATCTACTCTTTTGAAAATTCAATGTTGTGCTCAATTACAAATGTGTAGGATATCATTTTCAGAATCATTGACTGAACATGAATAAATACTTTTCATTCAACATGTAGTAAAGATAGAAATTACACTTGCATGAAAATAACTCTCACAAGAATATAGCACAAGTGTGACAAATGTCTATTTATCATCTTTATTTTTGACATTTGATTTCTTAGGCTTCAGCTGAATGTAGCCCAGTTCAGCCTAGTGTTTACCCAGACTGCTATACTGACTGGAGCATAAAGACAAGAGTCCTGATTACCTCATCTACTCCATTCTCCTGGACAAACTCAAATACCAAATTGTTATCAGGAATGGGATCCACTCCCAGAACAACAATAAAAGCTGATAACGTTTATATTAAACAGGTGAGGCCTTTTCAAAAACATTTTTTATGGCCGACACACATAATACTGGACAATAACTTGCTTGTTTGGGTTCTGACATAGCTTGTAACTAAGAATTGCAATGTGAACATAATGTGAGAAGCTAGAAAACAGCATTCTGTCCCACCTTTTAAGTTGCCCTCTACTTCAAGTAGAAAGAAATTCTTCCACGTAACCATTCTCTACAATAAAAATATTTAAAACTCTTCTTTGTAGGAAGTATTACCATTATCAGCAACTTGACCCTCCAGTCAACAAAACCCTGTCAGTTCAGGCTTTCCTTCTCACTGATAGTGTTAACTCTGAGGAAGCCACTTTTCCAGAGAGTCACCCTTCCCTTTTTATGCTGTATTTGTAATTATTCTGAACTTTTATACAGTGTATCCAACAGCTTGGGTAGGAATTGAAAGTAAGAACTTGGATTTATATAATTTCTTTCTTGTCTTTAGTATGTCCCAAAGCATTTAACTGCCAATAAATCAAAAAGGAGAATATTTTGTTGTTCTTTTGTGGGCGTCACTGGCTGAGCCAGTATTTATTACCCGTCTGCCTCATCGTTAACACTATGTACTAAAATGAACTTTTTTAGTAGATCCAACAATTGGTTTGCTTTAATGACTGAGCATTGTTGTAATGGTTTAAATTTATTGTCAATCAGGAGCCCCAGTTCTCTCTGACCATGCATACACATTATTTTCTTTGCTCAAGTTATAATTGCATCCTGGAGTCTTTGTCCCTGTGTGAAACACTAAATTTCCCTACATTGAATTGGAGTTAAGTGCATCAGCAGCTGATGGTGGCTTACAATGGAATAAAAGTAAACCTTGGGAGGGACTGAATAAAGAGCACAATTGATTTGCGATTTCTGTACAAATGAAGGTGATGTGGACAGGAGGGGATAATGTAAGGGAGCCAACAACTTGTCACTTGATCAGGACCTTGGTATATCTTAATGGCAGTGAGATCAACTTAAAGTTATTTACAAGTAATGTAGGGGTTAGTGCAGTGGTAATGTCATTGCACTAGTAATCCAGAGGCCCAGGCGAATGCTGTGAGGACATAGGTTCAAAGCCCTATCAAAATTCAATTAATAACATCTAGAAATGAAAGTTGGTCTCAGTCATAGTGACCATAAGAGTATCATTGTCATAAGAACACACATGGTTCATTAATGTCTTTCAGGGAAGAAATCTGCCGTACGCTTGATTCCAGACCTATGATAACTGGTTGACTTTGAACTCCCCTCTGAAATGGCTGATCAAACTTCTCAGTTCATGGGCAATTAGGAATGGGCAACAGATACTGGTTTTGACAGCAACACCCACATCCCATTAAATAAAAGAAAATGAAAGATGAACTCAAAATGAAAATTCCACATGTAACTGAGTTTGGAAAATAATATGGACATGAGTTTTATCCAATATTTTTTCATTTTTGCAGATAAAGCAAGTACTTACAACAATTACATTCACACAAGGAGTGAAATAATCGCTTACTGCATGTGTTCAAAAACTTCAAACTTCCACTGATTAAAATCTTGTAAATTTTCTAGCTTTCTCCCTGCACTACACTGTCACTGCAAAGTTTACTGATATGGTAATTTTTAATTACATTTTCCCTTGTTAAAAACTTAGTATGATGAACAGAGACTAGCCTGGCACAGTTGGCATTGTACTGTTCACCTCTACAAAAACAATCATTAAAAAAAATTAGCGCTTTTGTTTGTATAGAGCAAAACATATCTCTTTGTTTAATTTTAATTTTCTTTGTTTACCTATTCAGGAACCTGAAGATAGTCCTGGTTTAAAATGTGCCTTTCAGCAGAGTATGAGATACTGGATGTACCCCAGGCTGCCATGGTTGAAACTTTTTCCAAGAATTGGTGTTGACAGTGTGTCAGCTGAAGATGGTTTACAGTGGTCCCCGGATTACAAGATACAAAATATTTTAATGAAAGACTGGTAAGTCAGTAAGAACCAGCAACATATTTTGAAGCAGACAAGCCCAAGTATTTAGTTCAGAAAAGATGCATCCATCTCCTTGACTGCTGTCCTCAGTTCCAGAAATTTGTACTCTTCCATGAATGAGCTGCATGTGGAACAAAATCAAATCCTTAACCATTACCTCCTGGCTCCCCAGCATCGCATTTGAGCCAAAAAAATGTGTTGGGGAATCCCTCTTGGGAGTTCCCAGGTAAGGGTTTGCCAGGCAATTGTCCAGAGGGCTACTTTCCCTTGGAGAATTGCTTTGGGCTGGGAACCATAAGACCATAAGACATAGGAGCGGAAGTAAGGCCATTCAGCCCATCGAGTCCACTCCACCATTCAATCATGGTTGATTTCAACTCCATTTACCCGCTCTCTCCCCATAGCCCTTAATTCCTCGAGAAATCAAGAATTTATCAATTTCTGTCTTGAAGACGCTCAACGTCTCGGCCTCCACAGCCCTCTGTGGCAATGAATTCCACAGACCTACCACTCTCTGGCTGAAGAAATTTCTCCTCATCTCTGTTCTAAAGTGACTCCCTTTTATTCTAAGGCTGTGCCCCCGCGTCTGACCATCTGACAAATCAATTTATGTTTTGGATGGTTCTACCAGCTTTACCCTTGTAGTTATTTCATATTTACTCTGAAAGAGTTAGAAGGGGATAAAGCACTTCTAACTTCAGAGCAATTATTTTAAAGACACATTCCCCCGAGACTCCAGCAGTCAGCAGGCTGTCTGATTGGAATTTAATTCTGACAGGACTCCCCGAAATGACTGACAAGTTTGTCAATGGCTCTCCAGTTGGTGGATGGGACCATCACTGCGAGCATTAAATTCCACCCAGTGACTGTGGAATGGAATTCTGGATGAGGTGGTGGAAGCTAAAACCTAGAAATTGTTTTAAGAAATTGCTGGCTGCTGTGATGTATGTAGCCTTTTCTGGATAGATGAAGCATGATGTACCTATGGACTTCCTTGCCTGTGTGTGAACTTAATAAACTGGCAGACTGAAGAAGTCCTGCTGGTCCATCCAGCCTGTTTCATGCAATCATGTCCTTGGGCATCACATTCTCTGATTCTTAATTTATATTCCGGATCATTAGATATAAACTATGCTGCCAGTGGTTTGCAGGATTCTTCATGGGAATAAAGGAAAAATTTAAATTAGAACTGTTAAGTGTGTCATTGTTTTTGGCCGAAGTGATACAAAATCATCATACCTTTTTTAAACTTGTTGTAATTTTTCACATATTGAAATCTGTAATAAATTCTATTCTAGGCTGTCGACCTTTAGCTCACTCTTTGACCTTCTTCAGTCTGGTCATTGCCCTTTCTTTTACATCTGTACATACCAATTCACAGTGCTCTTCAGGGCTGCTCAGGAATCCAGAAAAGAATCAATTACTGCCTTGTTGTACCCAGCAAGTGTGGAAGTTTTAGAAGCAATGAGATTGTCAGGTAAATGATTTATGTTGCATAATACATTTTGAATTGAGCACAATTGCACTGCAATAAATAGCATTCTTGGGAATCAAGTAGTACTAATAATGAAATTTTAAATGCCAAGTATTGAAAAATTATTTGCTCTTATGAATATTTTGATGCATGCATGCCAACAGTTTCAGCACTGTTCGGCATGAAAAGTTTAATCATTTGCATCATTGTCAACTCTGACTGATACAATTGCATAAAAATGACTGAAAATAAAGATACTGAACATTTATGAAAACTAATGTATCCTTGGAACAAGCGCCTTTATAAATAGAAGAAATATTAAGTAATGATACTTTAAACTTTTGGAGTTTTAAGTAGATGGATGGATTAAAATGATTTGGTGGTGTTTTGCCTATGAATGGATTTCATATTTTGCAGAAGTTGTATTTTCAACATATTTAGTGGAGCACTCTCCAAAAACTGGTCACATGAACCTTTCTTCACCAGATGGACATGGGTTAGTGCACCTTAACCCAGCTTGTTTGTGAGTAACCCAATATATTTTTTTATTTTACTGTGCCATAAATTTCTTTTAAGTTTTCAGTTGCAGTTCATATTTGTATACTTTGCATTATTGTTTCCCAGTTATAAATACTCTATATTGCCAGATAGCAATATGATGAGGTATGTCAGTTAGTCCCTTTCTCCTATGCTGGAAGATGAACATTATCTCTTTTCCCACCTACGTGAAAAGGAACAAAAGTGAGTATCCTATCTATCCAGTGGCTGCAAATCAAATTTATGAACAAGGGCTTTCCAAAATGGGCACTTTGATTGCATTTGCTTTTGAGCAAGAGTTTTATGGTGTTTTAATATATTTTTCAGTAGTTTTAGAAGGTATTCTGTTTTTAATTGGGTCCAATAAGACAAGAACTATCACATAATAATGGACATAATAAATACATTGCATCTGATTTCAACATTATGTTGAGTTTTTATTTGCTCCTTCGTCAGATGGAGTGGAAATTTGCTCTCAAACAGGGCACAGAGACACAAAATCAAGTTACAGAATACTGATTAGAATGCAAATCTCGACAGCCAACCAGGTCTTAAAGATACAGACAATGTGAGTGGAGGAGGGAGCATTAAGCACAGGTTAAAGAGATGTGTATTGTCTCCAGACAGGACAGCCAGCAATTCAGATCCGACTTGGAAATCTGCTCTCAGGCGCTCCCATACGCACTCAGCCTGAAAAAAAAAATCACGGGTCTGAATCGCGCTGTGGGCAGGGCCTATCGTGCCTGAAATGCTGCTGCTCTGATCGGAGCTTTGAACTGCGCATGCATAGTGAAAAAAAAAAATTGAAAAACGTGCCCCTGTCACAACAGTCCCGGACCGCAAAAAGCAGATAAAGTGGCCTGGGAGCGATGGCCCCCACAGACATCGCCCCACCTTATCCATCCACACCCCCCCCACCTTATCCATCCACACCCCCCCCCCCCCCCGCTACCCAGACCGATTGCAACCCCCTGCCCCCCTTCCCCCCTTCCCCTGCCCTCCCCCAGTAAGAAGTCTCAGAACACCAGGTTAAAATCCAACAGGTTTATTTGGTAGCACAAGCCACTAGCTTTCGGATCGCTGCTCTTTCATCAGGTAAGTGGGAGTTCTGTTCGCAAACAGGGCATATAAAGACACAAACTCAATTTACAAGATAATGATTGGAATGCGAGTCTTTACAGGTAATCAAGTCTTAAAGGTACAGACAATGTGAGTGGAGAGAGGGTTAAGCACAGGTTAAAGAGATGTGTATTGTCTCCAGACAGGACAGTTAGTGAGATTTTGCAAGCCCAGGAAAGTTGTGGGGGTCTCCCCCCCCCCCCCCCCCCCAAATCAGAGAACGGTCTGGCCTCCGTCTGCCGTCCCCCCCCCCACCACCACCACCACCAAAGAATGATTGGGCCTCCCTACCCCCCCCAACCATAGATACATCTCCCCCCCCCCCCCCACCAGAGAACGATCGGGCCTCCCTCCTCCCCCCCCCCCCCCCAAACACCAGAGAACGATCTTGCCCCCCCCCCCCCCCCAGCCCCCCACCACCATCAGAGAACATTCTGGCCTCCCTCCTCCCCCTCCCCTTCCCAGCGAATGATCTGATCCCCTCCCCCCCCCCCCCCCCCCCCACCAACCACCGATCTGAGTTAGAGAGCCATTGGAAGCTCTGAACATACCTCTTCAGAAGCTGGAGCGCCTGAAATAGAGCATGTCTGTTTCGCGCTGAATCTGGATGCGCGAACACGATGGTAAAGGGGGAAATGCTGGTAAAGTTGGGCGGGCAGCCCATTAATTCAATTTAAATGCATGCAAATGCATTTAAATCGCCACTGCGCCCGTTTTGGGCGCGGTTCGGATCGTGGCCATTTTTGGGCCTTGGTAAAGTGGGCATCTGTGCGGGCGCAGATCAAGCTAATCGCCTCATGCCCAACTTTACCAAGTTTTTGCGCCCGAAAATGGGCGTGACGCAATGGTAAAATTGGGCCCATAATCTCAGAATAAAGGATAAGCCATTTAAGACTTAGATGAGTAGGAAGTTTTTCACTGAGGGTGAGGAATGTTTGGAATTCTCTACCCCAGAGTTCTTTGAAAGCTCAATCATTGAGAATGTTCCAATAGAAATTGATATATCCTGGAGACTACTTAAATCAAGGGATATGGAGATAGAGTGGAAAAATGGTGTTGAGGTAGGTGATCAGCCATGATCTAATTGAATGGAAGAGCAGGCTCGATGGGCTGAATGGCCTACTCCTGTTCCTATGTCCCTGGTTGTAGTATTTGAATAACTGCAAACGTACAAGATGATGATTCGTCTATCTGTTTCCCTGATGAGGTTTTCAGTTTTATGAAATGATGTAGATCTGGCATTATTTGGAAGGCACCTGGTTATGCAGCTTATTGTAATTTAATGAGTTGCTGTGATGTTCACCCTCTTGCTCTGCTATCCTGGTCATTGATTGTGTGGCTGTAGCTTCTTTGGAGGTTCAAGTTATGGAGCAGAAGACTAAAACCCTGGGACGTTCATTTAGTTGAAATATCTGAAGGATAAGTTTATGCTGGTAGTAACATGCCAGGTACACATTCAGAGAATAAAGTTCCTTTCAGTTCACACAAGGACAGGGATATGCATGGGCATTCATGATTCTAGGAGTTGGGGAAAATACAATTCTGTAGATACATTCGCTTTCCCCAGTCATTTTGCTGCACTAGTCCTGGGGAAATTGATGATGTCTGTGACCTGTAACCAAATTGTGGGCAATAATTTGGCCAATGCTACACGTGCCTCCTGTTGCTCAGCTGGAAGGTACTGCAAACATAAATTGATGACCAAGGTGATTTGCCAACTGGCAATGCAATACAGATGTTAGTGATAATCTGGTGTTCGCCGTGTCTACAAGAGCAGATCAGAGGCAAGCAATTCTGCAGTGAGCACCTCATCTCCTGATTCCCTAAAGTCTGTCCACTATCCACTAGATTGGAGAGTGGCAAATGTTGTGCCTTTGTTTAAAAAGGGCTGCAAGGAAAAGCCTGGGAACTACAGGCCAGTGAGCCTCACATCTGTGGTGGGTAAATTGTTGGAAGGTGTTTTGAGAGACAGAATCTACAGGCACTTAGAGACGCAAGGACTGATTAGGGGCAGTCAGCATGGCTTTGAGTGGAAAATCATGTCTCACAAATTTAATTGAGTTTTTTGAAGGGGTAACCAAGAAGGTAGATGAGGGCAGTGCAGTTGATGTTGTCTACATAGACTTTAGCAAGGCCTTTGACAAGGTAATGCACGGTAGGTTGTTGCATAAGGTTAAATCTCACGGGATCCAGGGTGAGGTATCTAAATGGATAGAAAAGGTGGTTGTAGAGAGTTGTTTTTCAAACTGGAGGCCTGTGACCAGCAGTGTGCCTCAGGGATCAGTGCTGGGTCCACTGTTATTTGTCATTTATATTAATGATGTGGATGAGAATATAAGCGGCATGGTTAGTAAGTTTGCAGATGACACTAAGATTGGTGGCATAGTGGACAGTGAAGAAAGTTACCTCCAATTGCAACGGGATCTTGATCAATTGGGCCAGTGGGCTGATGAATGGCAAATGGAGTTTAATTTAGACAAATGAGAGGTGATGCATTTTGGTAAATTGAACCAGGGCAGGACTTACTCAGTTAATGGCAGGGCGTTGGGGAGAGTTACAGAACAAAGAGATCTAGGGATACATGTTCACAGCTCCTTGAAAGTGGAGTCACAGGTGGACAGAGTGGTGAAGAAGGCATTCGGCATGCTTAGTTTCATCGGTCAGAACATTGAATACAGGAGTTGGAATGTCTTGTTGAAGTTGTTCAAGACATTGGTAAGGCCACACTTGGAATATTGTGTGCAATTCTGGTCACCCTATTATAGAAAGGATATTATTAAACTAGAAAGAGTGCAGAAAAGATTTACTAGAATGCTACCGGGACTTGATGGATTGAGTTATAAGGAGAGGCTGGATAGACTGGGACTTTTTTCTCTGGAGCGTAGGAGGCTGAGAGGTGACCTTATAGAGGTCTATAAAATAATGAGGGGCATAGACAAGGTAGATAGTCAATATCTTTTCCCAAAGGTAGGGGAGTCTAAAACTAGAGGGCATAGATTTAAGGTGAGAGGGGAGAGATACAAAAGTGTCCAGAGGGGCAATTTTTTCACACAGAGGGTGGTGAGTGTCTGGAACAAGCTGCCAGAGGTAGTAGTAGAGGCGGTACAATTTTGTCTTTTAAAAAGCATTTAGATAGTTACATGGGTAAGATGGGTATAGAGGGATATGGGCCAAATGTGGGCAATTGGGATTAGCTTACAGGTTTATAAAAAAAGGGCGGCATGGGCAAGTTGGGCCGAAGGGCCTGTTTCCATGCTGTAAACCTCTATGACTCTATCTACAAGGCAAAGTCAGGAGTGTGGTGGAATACTCGCCCCTTGTCTGAATGAGTGCAGCTCCAACAACAGTCAAGAAGCTTGACACCACGCAGGACAAAGTAGCCCGCTTGATTGGCATCCGTTCCACAGTCACTCCCTCCATCATCAACGCGCAGCAGCAGCACTGTATACCATCCACAAGCTGCAGAGCAAGAACTCACCAAGGCTCCTTAGACAGCACGTTCCACGCTCACTACAAGGGCAGCAGATACATGGGCACACCATCAGGGCATGTTCCCCTCCAAGCCACTCACCATCCTGACTTGGAAATATATCACTGTCCCTTCACTGTTGATGGGTTAAAATCTTAGAACTCCCTCCTAACAGCACTGTGTATCACATGGGTGGCTAACCAAGTGGAGTTTCTGGTCAATGGTAACCCCCAGGATGTTGATAGGAGGGGATCCAGTGATGATACCATTGAATGTCAAGAGGCAATGGTTAGATTCTCCCTTATTTGAAATGATCATTGCCTGACACGTGTGTGGCACAAATGTTGCTTGCCACTTGTCAGTCCAAGCCTGGTTATTGTCAGGGTCTTATTGCATTTGGACATGGACTTGTCAGTATCTGAGTTGCAAGTGGTGCTGAACATTGCACAATCATCAGCGAACATTCACATTTCTGATTTTATGATGGAAGGAAGGTCATTGATGAAGCAGCTGAAGATGGTGGGACCTAGCACACTCCCCTGGGGAACTGAATTTAAGATGACTGACAATCACAACCACCTTCCTTTTTCCAACCAATGAAAAGTCCCACCACCCGAATCTCATTGACTCCAGTTTTGCTCGGGCTCGTTGATACCACATTTGGTCAAGAGCTGAACTCACCTTTGGAGTTCAGCTCTTTCGTCTATGTTTGAAGCAAGGCTGTAATAAAATTAGAACAGGAGCCGAGTGGCCCTGGGGGAACCCAAACTGAGCTCCATTGTGCATGTGTAGGTGTGCCATTGCTACATTTCCTTTGTCAGCCAGAGGTGGCAAACGGCAGATACTATGGCAGCACAACCTTAGTTTTCTGTTTCTGAATGACACTTATTTAAACAGCTCCAAGGTTGAAAGGCTGAGTGCAAACTGCTGGAATCTGAACGTTTAGCTCCTGGGACCCAGATTTAATATTCAACCGACTTGATGAATGGACAACCATATAAGTAATTAAACTGGCAACTTCCCTTATTAATCAGATGTACTGTATGTCATATGTAATATTTTAATTTTCTCTTTTTAATAGGAATAATATAGGAAATATTAAAAAAGCAGTAACTGATTCACATTCACAGAAGTCTTTTCCACCCATAAAGACAGAACCTCAGGAAGAAATTCCTGCATCAGACTCATCAGAATCTTATCTGTATCCTTTTCAATATGTTATTGGAATTTACTTCCCAGCAAGATGTCAAAAAAAACATGGGTGTCCAGGTTATTAGTATTCACCTTTACGGTAATTCATATGATGGAGTATTACTGGTGTCAAACTTCTGGAAGAGTCCATAATTTAATTCAGATATTGTCCAGTTTCCAGAAAGTTATTAGAATTGGAGGTGAAACAGAATAAATTATTCATTAGACACGAAGATACATGTACAAAAAATATTTTCCATCAATACTCCTGGTAGCTGAACTGTGGAGTTCATTAAGGTCCTAGGTTTGATTCCTGGGTTTTCTTGAATTAATTGATTTTAGTCCTGATGTTGATGGGGATGCTATAATTAGCCTCGGTGCTCTGAATCAACCCCCATTATCGTACTCAAAAATTAATACAAAAATATTGTAGATGCTAGAAATCTGAAATTAAAGTAGAAAATGTTGGTAAGACTTAACAGGTCATGCAGCATCTGTAGACTGTGAAACTGAGAGTTCATGTTTCAGGTCGATGGCCTTTCTGATGAAGGATCGTCGAACTGAACATTAACTGTTTCTCTCCACCAAAACAAATTGCAGTATGTTTGATTCTGCAATATCATTCATGCAATCTTTGCAAACAGTGATCTAATTTTGTTATTGTGACTTATTAAGATTCATATTTTAAAACATGAGTGAAGAATACAACCAATGTTTATTGTGACACAAGCTTTGAATAACAAGAAATGAATGTTGCAAAATGTATTATAAGCGTAGAGGGTTTTTAATTTTTTTTAATTGTTGTACTAATTCAAAGCATTTATTGAATTAAAAGTAATGGATATGAATACCAGGAAGTAACCAGACAAGGCAACTATTGAAACAGGAAGGTTTTTAAAGAAATGTTAAACTCAATTATTAGACCAGTCTTTAAAGCATATGGATATAATTAGTTCCGGTTTCTCAAAAAAGGCACTGCACAACTTAGTCCTTTATTAAGCTTTGCTGGCAAGTGGAAGGTTCAACAGTGAAACAGATCAATAAGCCCTTAAACAAACTTACTTCATACCAATCTGGAAATCACAAAAAAGATCTGCAAAACCAGATCAGTTCTATTTTGTTCCCATTTTCTCTTGTCTTGGGCATGTACACATAGAGCAGTCCAAAATCTCTCCTTTTAAACTCTTGCGGACCTAGATTTACATGATCGGTGCCACATCTATCCTTTGTATGATGACACTAAAAAAAGTTAAACAAGCCTGTGTAAGGTGAATCTAATAAGTAGACATACAACTATCAATAGCTGACAAGAATGCTTATCATTCTTTTTTCTGGCAGGTATCAGTTAACTTTGTATACAGTTTATTATTTTCTGTAGCTAGTTATGGAGCATGGAACCTATTGATATTTTGTCATTAATCATGCTTCCCTTCGTTCTTGTTTATTCCATCTCTCCAGTACATTATTTCCACATTTTGTTGTTCACTTTATTAGTGTGGCTATTTTATGACCCAATAACATTCGAATGCGACTTTCATTAATACATTAGTCGTAACGTAGAATATAAGAACTGGAAGGCTATGCTGGAACTGTGCTGGTTAGTCCACAGCTGGAGTATTGCATGCAATTCTGGTCACTGCACTGTAAGAAAGATTTGAATTGCGCTAGATAGGGTTCAGAGGAGATTTACGAAGGTTGTCTGGACAAGAGATAAGATGGTTACACTCGGGTTGTTTCCTTTGGAGCAAAAGAAGCTGAGAGAGGGAACCTGATTGAAGTGTATAGAATTATGAGGGGTTGAAAATAGAGTGGATGGGAATATTCTATTTCCCTTGGTTGAGGGGTCCATAACCAAGAGGCATAGACCTGAGTGACAGGACATTTAGTGGGGATTTGAGGGAGGTTTATTCCTCTACAGGGGTTTGTGGATCTGGAATTCACTTGCTGAAAGAGCAGTAGAGGCAGAAACCCTCAATGTTTAGAAAGTAGATCAATATGCACCTGAAGTGCCATAAAATACAAAACTACGGAGCAATAGCTGGAAAGAAGGATTAGGCTGCACAGCCCCTTGTCAGCTGGTCTGGACATGATGGACCGAGTGGCTTCCTATGCTGTAAATGCCTATGATTAACTCCATGGGCAGGATTTTCTGGCCGCACTCACCCCAAAACCGGAAACTCCCACCTGAGGTCAATGGGCCTTTGTGGTCCGCCCCTCGCCCGCTACGATTCCCATGGTTGGTGGAACGGAAAAATTCACCCCTATGTTTTCCATTTTAATGTATTGCTTCTATATTAATCAGTTTGGGACTAATTATGTGATCTTTCATTGTTGCTACAAATGTTTCTTTTCCTCTACATTGAAAACAGGAAAATCCCACAACAACATGTACAAAACCAAATGTACAATGTAAGCAATTCTAATAATTTACCAGTAGTATTACAATTTTTTATTCAATTCAATTATTGGAAGTATCATCCTTAATTTATTCTGATCAGGCACTGGCAATATCAGGATACACAACTGAAATTTCTGGTTGTAGTAGAAGAGCCCTATATAGCATCCTTAATAACCTTTCTAATGAACTCGCCACATATGGTCGCACAAGAGGGTGTACAAAGAGGACTGCCACCCACACTGCTTTGCCCTGTGGCCTTCCCTGGAGCATCTTTACAATTGCTTCAGGTAGGTTTCTGTTGCATGAATTAAAAACATTTAAGTGCATGAATCAAAGAATGGTAAAGTCGTCTGTCAAAAACGATTTAAAAAAAATACTTTTCACTTAGTAATTTTAAAAAAAGCTAATATTAAATATAGAATTTACTTTGAGGAGAAACTAAGGCACAGTGTGTATTTGTGTGTGGGCATTATTGTTTTGCTTTGGTTATGGTTGTGAACCTGATGTGCTATTTGCTGTTAGATGTCTTGAAATCGATAGGGAAGAAAAGGATAGCCTTGGTATTCACGGTGGGGTCTCGTTTGCAAGGGGTGGAGGAAGCCACAAAATGCTAGGGATGTGATTGTCCTGCTAATTTAAAGGCAGGGTCTTATCATTTTTTAACTGTTTCCTCACCAGCAGCCAATTTGATTCAGCTGCTAGCTGCCAGTTGGGTAAAACCACTAGTGAAAAGTAGTAGGCCGGGACTGTTGGCGACAGCCCCTAGTAACTGGGGTACATTGCAGGTTGGGAGCTCTGGTAGATAGGCGGACCGGGAGGGAGAGGTGAGGTCAGACGATTGTAGTAAACAAATTATTTGAGGCTGGTGGGAAAACTGTGCTATTCTTGGCACACAGCAATGGTTCCTTTCTATTCATTAGCTCCATCAGCCTTTAAATTTAAATCACTGCCAACATATCAGGAATGGAGCGGCATTTACATATTACAATTTCAGTCCGGTTGCTATGGAACTGGTTACTGGAATGTTCCACATGGTGGTTTAAAGGGTAGAGGGTATTTGTATGGTGATTGGGGTCTGGAGTTTTGCAAATTTGCTGCCTCAAGCCTATTTAGATTGAAGTCACAATCTAATAGAAAGGGGAGTAAGAACCTAGAGAGAAGTGCTCACAATTATTTCCTTACTTCCTCTTTTGCTGTATTATTATTTCAATGTTATATAACCACTTTTGTTAAGCCTTTTGAAAACACTCAAGAATATTTATCATATGTAATATAATTATAGACTTTTTGTTTCCTCCATCTTGTAGGTTGCCAATACCTGTGGAAAAGTCCAGGGTTGCCTTGGCCCGACAGATTCTTACAGTTTAGAAATTACAGGTCCCATTCTTCCTCACTCTATGGACTGTATCAATCATATTCTGCAGTGTAATGAGTATGGTGGAACATTGACAGTGGTTAATGTTCAGGAGTGCACCTCTGTCTTCAATGTACATTTATCTAGTTAGTCAAAATCGATACGCGATATGTATATTGTCACCACTATATCAGGCGTAGTTATATTTTAAAAAAAACTTAAGAAAACTTTTGCCAAGAACTGTTGTACCCCTCCAGCAAACTGTTCTACATTTCTTCAGAATTCTTGCTTGCTCCGAGGCCAAGCTGCTCTCCCAAAGCTAAGGGAATTGTAATGGAAAATAAGTATATTTACAAAAAAAAACTCATACCTATAATTTAAATGCAGTAATGATCTTACCAGTGTAGATTTGTCATATGATTAAATGTAATTTTCAAAAATGTCTTGGTTTTAGCATTTCCATTTCAGGCCAGGATTTTCCCTCACGTGCTGACTATTAGCGGAGTTCATTCACTGATACCTAATTATTCTGTGAAGTGTAACTACACTGTTATTGTGAAAATAAGTTTTTTCTGTACCTGGCACAATACTGATCAATATTGTGAATAAATGTATATCCCTTTTTATAATCTAGTTTGATTATGTCAATAGAATCCACTGAGTTATATTTATATTCTCTATTAATCATTGACTAACAGGAAAAAATGTGATAATAGCAAAGTCTGGACACAATGCAGGGAATATCTTATTAACAATTATTTTGCATTAAACTAAAGGTTAAATATTGGGTATAAAATAAATGTTATCTATATTTGGTGCACGATAAATGAGAACAGCTGTAATAAATATTAAATGTATATTAATGCTGTAATACACAATCATTTTGGGTCAGTGTAATCTGTAATGTTTTCCATGTAAGCTAATACTTGATCCATGATGTACATTGCAACATGCAAGTTATTTAATTGTCTCTGTCAATTAAATGTACATATGTAAGATGTATTGTTTAATAGACTAATTATTTCATGCTTCCTGTTATACGTGTTGCAAATTTTCTAAATTTATTAAAACAATGAAAAATTAATTAGTCATTTTCACAGTCTTTAAATTATTAATGTGGCCTGTTATTGTAATTTCTATATTGAAAGGGTTAAAAATCACAAGCTGCAAGCTGGACCTCAGTCACACAAGGAAAGCTATGTGCAAATGACAGGTTTTGATTAAAGTAAGCCCAGATAAGGGTCAATGACTAATTGAATGATGGGCAGCTGCTGCCCATTAGAACAAGGAACAATGGAAAGGGAGATTGATACACCATTGGTCAGAGATATAGCTATCATTTTTTTGATATAACATGCACAAGTTTTAATTGGACATTATACCCTTATGTATGCATGATGTAACCTTAACTATGATTGGATAGAGGTAACGCATACATCTATTGGTATATGCTAATTACTTGAAATCAAAGCTGAGACTTTAATTGTCTTTTTCTGAATTTTTCATTGAATGATCTGAATGGCTTCATTCGGGGTCCTATAGCTAGCGATAGTTTGATAAATCATCTTGAAACCACTGTTACTTTGTTCGGCTACTTGAGAGGAATGAGTGTTTTTAAATACAAAAAGAGAACCATCGTAACAGCCCCTAACATTGTGAAGCCAATGCCCTTCGTTGCAAGCATCACCAAGGTTGAAAATGGTAGAGAAGAATAAAAAGAGGTGTTGATTAGGTAATGTACATCTTTGGTTCTAAAGTTCTGTAGGTTATAGGAGAAAGGGAGGACTTAAAGTTGGTAATTTCATGTTGAGATTGTGGGAAAGAACAGCTTAGAGAAGGAAATGCTGCAGTAGTTATGATTTCAGAGGAATTTCAGCATGTAGAACAGTACATATGCAGATTTGAAAGTAGGAATATTCAAAGAAAACTTATTTTCATAGTGCCTATAACAATATGAAATGGCCTGACATGAGTGTTAAGGACATAAAATGAAATGACACTGAGCCACATGAGATATTGGGGTCTGAACTTCCTAAGAGTCGCAATCAGAGTTGGATTGCCACTCTGCTCCTAGTTTCTTACCTGAATCTTTTTTCCATATTATCTCCAACCTTCCTATGTGGGCCAGGTGAGATCCGGCCAGTGCAGCGCCTTCCCACGGCCTAATGTTGAGGGCAGCTTAGTCTAATGCAAGGAGACCATACCCCTTTAACAGCACTAGCTGCTGTGAACCAAGTTAGTTAAAAGTGATTGACAGACCAGGGAGAGGGTAAGAGTAAGTAGGATTTTGGAGGCGAGGTGGTCAGCCCTTGGTTGGGGGGGTGGGGTGGGTGGGAAGGTGAGAGTCAGGCCTCCTGGGAGAGGAGGGGGTGAGAATCTGACCCAAGGGAGTAGTCTGTGTAGGAATTATGTGGGACTATCTAGAGAACATCCAGCAAAATATCATGATGACCCTGCATTCAAGGATGACATCTAATGAGGGTATTGGGTTTCTGCTATCAGTTTTGCATGTGACTGAGCAGGTATATTTTTGACATTGGGCCCGTGGGGCAGAATGTCCCACAAGGTTGTGGGAGCTGGAGTGCAGGATTTGCTTTCTTTACTGTGGCTCTGCCTCATCATTAAAGCATTGGGACACAAAGCATGATGCAACTTGATGGACAAGTAGATGCCATTCTGAACAATTGGTAGCAAGCTCCTCCCAGCCATTATGGTCAATGCTACTCCACTTGAAGAACTTGAGTATCTTTGAAGCACTTTCTTTGTCCTCCCTTGGAATGTTGGCCACTTGAAAGTTGAGATAACAAGACATGGCGAGGGAGAAAAGTTTCAGCCATGTGGACAAGTTAGTCAGTCCAAAGTTAACTTTACAGGAATGTTGCCTGGATGCTTGTGGAACTGACTTCAAGATAGACACAAGTGTCTGTTCGACAATGCTTCCACTGTATCTGGAAGATGTGGCAGAGGCATTCCACTACTGCTTTTATGTATCACTGACAGACAGCCCAGGTCTTGCTATTGTTGTCACCAGGCCTTGGTGACAATAACTGCTGTATACACAGACTTCTGGTTTGCAGAGTTTTTTGTTGTCAAACACTGGCTGCCATAATTTGTAGAAGGCCGAAGGTGCAGCTGAACTCTTAAGAGGTGACTGCCAAGGTATGGGAAGTGCTCTATGTTCCAAAGTGTCTCGGTTTCCTCCCACAAATAATGGGATAAATAGCATCCTTCTGTACTGTAAGTTTTCTATATTTTTATGAAATAGTTCAAGTTCAGACTATAATAAATCTGTTCTACCAACTCTGGTCTTTGGGCATATTTGTAACCAAATCTTCAGTTGCTAAGATCTACAATATAGAATTCCCTCCCTTGCCTCATCTCTTGAACACACTGATTCTTTGAATTCCTACTTCAAAACCTTACTGTCTGAACTAGCTTTTGTGCACTTCTCCTAATCTCTTCTCTGAACATGTTACCAACTTTCCTCAAGCCTCTGAAATGTCTTTTTATGGTAATGATACTATAAAACAAGGTAGTAAAAATATAGAACAAAAATAATTAAACATTTTCAGCATTTTATTTATCCGGCTAGACATGACTGTAACTGTTCACAATTAATCATGTAAATGCAATTAAATTCTGAAAATATCAATGTTAGGCATTTGGCTTAAATTTATGATTTAAGTATCAACATTCCATTTACACATATCTATGATCTGAATTTCTACCGGTAAGTGAACTGAAATACAAATAGTTACAATATATTGATAATCTACAAACTTTCCCAGAAAGTACAGAAGGCAAATGTAATTCAAGTTATTTTTGATCATCACTGAAAACAGGTTTCATGACATATGTGAAATTAAAAGTATTCACTAGCATCCACAATCACATTGATTGCTGCCTCTTGACCAAATTTCTCTCGATGTCAGCAAGCACCTGTACAGCTGCAACTGGAATTCTGGTACCTGGGCCAAAGATGTTGCAAACACCTGCCTTGTACAAGATGTCATAATCCTAGAGGAGTTAGAAAAATTAAATGTTAGCACTACCTTATGTTTCAGATACATCAGTCTGATAACCCTGAATTTGAACACTTTCTTACTGGAAACCTTTTTGTGGATATGCAGCGTTGCTGTACTTCCACCTGCGTACAGAACATTCCACATAAGGATGCACTACAACTGGGAATTATATTAAAAATGGAAAAAACTAGAACTTTCATTTAACAACTTAATTGATGAACGTTTGGAAAGACAGGATGATCGCATGGTCCATTCTCAAAGCTTTGGTCAGCTTCCAGTTTAAAGCATCAGAGTTTTCTAAAAATTGTGCTTGTTTCCTTCATGGCGTAAGGGTGTACTAAGTACTGAAAAAGCAACATTTAGTTGATCAGGTTTGTTTGTCCAAGTTAGTTACACTTGCGAAGTTTCTAGCCCAGAGGTTTTCAAATAATAGTGTCCCATAACACAGCAGGAATCAATGGAAAGACTTTTGTTTTGTAGCTTCTCACCTGTCTTTTCCCCTACCTTCATCTTGATACTCCATCTTGTGCACCTTTCCTTGATTCCAGTCTCACTTAATTCCTGACGACTTCTCCCTGATCCTACTTTCCTACCCAGCCATATGCTTGCTACCATGATCAATAGTTCGCTTTCCTCAGCTCTTCAAAACCAGAGTCATGAACCCCATTTAAAAAATATAACTGGTCCACTCTTAACACCATCTCATCTCTAACCTTCACTTTCCCTCAATTCCTCCAATAGGTTTACATTCCCCATTTCAGAAACTGGTCAAATAACACCAGTTCAGACTTTGCTTTCCTTAGTACTAAAACATGAGTCACAAATCCTGTGACTATTACCATGGTGCATTACTTGTTCTCAAGTTTTCTACCCATGCCATTATCCTCCAATGCTTTTCTATCATCCAGTTCCATGGGACTACTTGTGCATTGTTCTTCTCTCAACTATCTGAACTTTTCAGTAATGACGACTCTTCCCTTCCCTATAAAGGCAATTATTCAGTTAATCATAGACTTCCTTCCCGTATTCATCCATGTACTGGCCCTTGGTGAAATCATTTGAAGGCACGAGGTCAATTTTCATGTACATGAATCACATTTCCAACACACTTCATGGATCCTCAGGCGCCTCCATGCTGTAGACCTCTTGTCTGATACTGTCAGATGAGCCACAATTTCTTCCTGTACTATTACTGAAGATCAAAGATCTTTAGGCCCCCTGATAGACTATTTCCTTACTATTTACTCCATACCTCTTCCAGGGACACGCTGAACCAGAGAGTTTGGAATATTGATATCCTTTTATGCATTGAATGTTAAGCCCTATATTGTATCCATTACAAAGCTACTTAATTGACTGTCTACTCCATAGTCTTCCCTTACTTCAGCTAGGGGACATCAATCCAGATTTGACTAACACTCTCGTGTTGATCTCACTTCCTCCATAAATCTCAAGTTGTCCAGTTTGATGCACATATCCTCTCCTGTTCATTTATTTCCACATGCTTATTCACAAAGAACAAAGAAATTTACAGCACAGGAACAGGCCCTTCGGCCCTCCAAGCCTGCACCGACCATGCTGCCCGACTTAACTAAAACCTCCTACCCTTCCGGGGACCATATCCCTCTATTCCCATCCTATTCATGTACTTGTCAGGACGCCCCTTAAAAGTCACTACGTATCCGCTTCCACTACCTCCCCCGGCAACGAGTTCCAGGCACCCACTACTCTGTGTAAAAAGTCTGCCTCGTACATCTCCTTTAAACCTTGCACCTTAAACCTGTGCCCCCTAGTAATTGACTCTTCCACTCTGGGAAAAAGCTTCTGACTATCCACGCCTCTCAATCTTGTAGACTTCTATCTGGTCTCCCCTCAACCTCCGTCACTCCAGTGAGAACAAACCAAGTTTCTCCAACCTCTCCTCATAGCTAATGCCCTCCATACCAGGCAACATCTTGGTAAATCTTTTCTGTACTCTCTCCAAAGCCTCCACATCCTTCTGGTAGTGTGATGACCAGAATTGAACACTATATTCCAAGTGCGGTCTAACTATGGTTCTATAAAGCTGCAACATGACTTGCCAATTTTTAAACTCAATGCCCCGGCCGATGAAGGCAAGCATGCCGTATACCTTCTCAACTACTTTCTCCACCCGCATTGCCACTTTCAGTGACCTGTGTACCTGTACACCCAGATCCCTTTGCCTATCAATACTGTTAAGGGTTCTGCTATTTACTGTATATTTCCTATCTGTATTAGACCTTCCAAAATGCATTACCTCACATTTATCCCATTTGACCATGTCTCCGCCCAAGACTCCAACTGATCTATATCCTGCTGTATCCTCTGATGGTCCTCATCGCTATCCGCAAATCCACCAACCTTTGTCGTCTGCAAACTTACTAACCAATCCAGTTACATGTTCCTCCAAATCATTTATACATATATTACAAACAACAAAAGGTCCCAGCACTGATCCCTGAGGAACACCACTTGTCACAGCCCTCCATTCAGAAACGCACCCTTCCACTGCTACCCTGTCTTCTTTGACCGAGCCAGTTTTGTATCCACCTTGCCAGCTCATCTCTGATCCTATGCGACTTCACCTTTTGCAACAGTCTGCCATGAGGGACCTTGTCAAAGGCCTTACTGAAGTCCATGTAGACAACATCCACTGCCCTACCCTCAATCATCTTCGTCACTTCCTCAAAAAACTCGATCAAGTTAGTGAGGCACTACCTCCCCTTCACAAAACCATGTTGCCTCTCACTAATACGTCCACTTATTTCCAAGTGGGAATAAATCCTGTCTCAAAAGAATCCTCTCCAATAATTTCCCTACCACTGATGTAAGGCTCACCGGCCTGTAATTACCTGGATTATTCTTGCTACCCTTCTTAAACAAAGGAACAACATTGGCTATTCACCAATCCTCTGGAACCTCCCCTGTAGTTCTTTCCTGTACCTCCATTAGTTTCCTATTCCTGAATATTATAAATTCAAGATCCTTGTCCTTGCTTATAAATATTTGCATGGCTTTGCTCCAACTCATCTCCAATCTCTCCAAGCCTATATTATCAATGTGCTAATTGGCTGCTGCATTTCTTACATTACATCAGTGGCTACCCTTCAAAGTACTTCATTGATTGCAAGACATTGAGATATCTAGTGGTCATGAAAGGCGTTATATGAATGCAAGTTTTAATTTGTATTCCCTCCTATAATGTTCCATTCCTCTTATCGTACTTCCCCTACATTCTTTTACCCATCACTGGTGATGCAGCTTTCAGCTGATTTAGTCATACTCAATGGGACTCTCACTGGGAAATTTGCTGGGAGTTACTTTAATCAGCCACTGTACCTTTGACGGCATTCCCACAAACAAGGTTTCCACTAATAGATCTGCTGAATCTCCAAGGCAATATCTCTTCCTCTCCACGTCAAGATCTACCTTTGTGACAAAACATTCAATCACCCCTCCTAACTTTTGCTTCCTGCTTCATTGGTTTGATACAAATCTTCACAGTCAGTCAGTTAAAAGCTTAAGATGACAAAACATAACCCAAGCCAGTCACTTTCATGTCAGTGAGTGACATGCCATGCAAACGTTCCATCTTAGCAGGACAGAAATTCACTCAATTTAAATTAGGTTCCCACAACACACAGTCATGGTGAAAACAAAGGAAACTGAGTAATACTGTGTTGCTAAATGTTTTAAACAACTTTTAAACAAAAATGTTTTAAGTTACAGAATCAGGATTTAGAATATCATAATTTCTATCAGATCTTTCTTCATAACCTTAATTCATTTGAATTCAACCAGGAATTTACTGTTACATTTTCCATGGCTTTTATATTCTTCCTACAATAGGATACGCAGAACCGTACACAGTAATTCAACTGTAGCCAAACCAATGTTCTGGACAAGGTTATCAATTACTGTCTTTTATTTACAATTTTATTTACAAAACTCAAAAACGTATTTACATTTTATGGCCCTGTCTTCCGACATCCCCACCTTTAACGACCAATTTATGTGTATTCATAGATCGTTTCCACTCACTTAATCTTACCATTCTGTGTATGTTTTCACTGTTCACATTTCTTGCATTGAACTGCACATGCACCTCATACACCTTCTCCAATGTACATGTTCTCCATCATCCATCCTCAGTTCCTCCAGCTCCCCAATTAAGTTTCACCAAACTACTCTGTCATTTATCTTCTGCATACATGAAAACGGAATACAAGAGATTCCGTCATAGGTGTCTGTAGCATACACTTATCCATATCCTACCCAAAATATATTCCTTAACATTTGTGAAAGTTCTGCATAAGATTTTCTCTGCAAGTCGAGGTGCAAAAACTAGAAGTTGATGTACATTTTGTTGTTCTTTCCCTACCCTCTAGTTAGAATATCTCAACACATTGTTAAAATTGGCCCAAATCCTCAACAGCTTTGCACATGTTAACTGAAGAAAATGGAATCAGAAAAACAAGTTATTTTGTATAATTAAAGAGAAAAATCCAAATGAGAACCAACAAAACTATTTCCTGTTACAGGATACAATAATTTAGATGGTCATCATTCTATTTTTCATGGCAGAGATATATTGCAGGCTGTTTTCACAGCCCTTTACCCCAGTCACTTGTGTCTGAATGATTAATATTAAACAGAAACTAGATGCAGGAGTAGGCCATTCTGTCCTTTGAGCTTACTCCGCCATTCATTTTGATCATGGTTGATCAAATACAATATCCTGATTCCCCCTACCCCCATATCTCTTGATCCCTTTAGCCCCAAGAACTATGTCTATAGAAATATTATAATTACAAGCAACAGAATAGCATAATCGTACATTTATCTCCAGTTGCCACTATCTAACACAAATCTGACAAAAGAAATGTGATTAAAGAAGCACCCACTCAATATCAGCATGTGCATTATTATTCACTGCACAAGAGAGACCCTGAAATGACATCTTAAATGTAGTACCTGAGGAGGAATCACGCCACCACAGATGACCAAAATGTCAGGGCGCCGAAGATTACAGAGCTCTTTAATCAATTCTGGCACAAGAGTTTTGTGCCCAGCAGCCAACGAGCTGACACCTACACAGTGTACGTCTGCATCTACTGCTTGCTGAGCCACCTCTCGAGGAGTCTAGAAATAAAATAATGTTTTGTAGAGGTCTAATGACATTATAATAATCTTGTAATTAACATTTGAACTGACTGTATTTCAATGATACAATTTCCACTGTCTATTTTAAAACAGGTTCTTAGACAAGTTATCAATTAATAGCACTCTGGCTATTTTCTGATGTGTAACATCATGATACTTGTGGCAGAATCTTAGATAGCTTGGCCACATGGATCTGATCTCATAGAACCCCTTTTAACTTGACTACTGAATAATTGTTAAAATGAGCATGCGGCATGTACAGGAGATAACTGTTGGCGGGCAGGCGAAGTAATCTTGATAAATGGATCACTTGTTATACATCACTTAGGCAGAGGCCCTCAGGAAATCATGCTTAACCCCATTTAGTTCCCTTTATCAACAACCCTGGAGTCTTCTCCGTGATTAACACTGATCTTTAAAAAAAACTATAGAATTAAAATTCTGCAAGAGTATTACAGTACAAAGATCTCTTCCACCTGCATATTTTTTGAAAATACTCAGTGCCTACAATTTTTAGTTGATTGTGCTCTCAGAGAAGGTTGCAGTTTTGAACTCAGTCGGTACTCAAGTTTTACTCCAATAAAATAGTTCCTTATCCCACAGTTAACCCTCGGAAAATGAAAAAGCGTGTTAGTCTATCTTGTTTTGAATCAGAAACCTCTTTCTTATACATTGTCAATAGTCAGAGATCAAACAAGTTACAGTCAAGGAATGTGATATTCTCATCAACCAGTATTGGACATGGAATTAGAAACTTCTCAAATCAAAGCTTTGTGCTCATTCATGTTTAGTAATTAATTTCTCTAGACAATCATATGAGATTGTGGCCTCAGCTTTTATCGATACCTGGCAGTAGTAAGCACTGAATAAGAAAGAATTAATAGTGAGATTGCAATTTAGAACATCCATTGTCTTGCTTAAATTTATTAGGTCAGCAGTCAATGTGGAAAAGAGGGAGACAGCTTGGGAAAAATTACTACAGAACTAAAAACTCAAGTTTAGGGTTTTAAGAAAAACAAACTGAAATAAACATAGTGGGTGCCCATTATTTAGTATAAAGATGGAAATACCGTAGCTTCAGCCAACTGGAATAATGTGTCATTTTATGTTGCATCATCTAAGGTCTTTAAACGTGATGCATTTTACTCGCTAATCTGATCTAAAATAGTTCACACTATTCTCTAATAAACAATACACATGATGCACACCTGCTTTGCAATATGTAATTGTCAAATCATGTTTTCTGCCATTACAGGAAACTGATCATTTTTTAAAAATCATCAAATTAGAATTTAAACAAGTTTCTGCCTCAGATTAGAATACTATCCATTAAACTACCTGAAACAGTGGTCCTACATCAACATCAAAGCCAAGATCAGCAAATCCCGTTGCAATAACTTTTGCTCCTCTGTCGTGTCCATCTTGACCCATTTTTGCAACAAGCAGACGAGGTCGACGGCCTTCATCCTTTGCAAATTTTTCAATCCTACACATAAAAAGGTCAAAGTGAGATTCCTATCAGCAAACAACAGACAATTTTCAGTTGACACTTCAAACGAACATAGGAGTAGGTGTAGGTCACTTGTTCTCATGAGACTGCTCCACTATTCAAAAAAAGATCATGGCTGATCTAATTGTAACCTCAACTCCACATCCCTGCCTACTAAACATCTGGTGAATATCTTTTAAAATATGTATCACTTTGTACATTTATATTGATTGAATAGACTTGGACAGAGTGCAGTGCAGATTCGCTAGAATGTTAGGGCTCATATAGATGAGGAAAGATTACATAAAACAATCTTATACATATAGGTTATGGGGCAATTTATTTGATGTTTTTAGGATCTTCAAAATAATTTGACAAAATAATTTAAGTAGATGGAAACTTTTCTGCTACTGGGCAAGTACAAGATAAGGGCACATAATGCTTCTGCAACCCAAATGCGAATCTCCCTCCCCATACTTCCAAGATGGAAATTAAAATTTACATTTCTAATAAATTTATTGATGGTTGGACAAATTAACCAAAATAATTGAAGCACATCTTCATTATATATTTGCTGAGGAATAACTATCAATGTTTTAAGAATTTTAATGAAAACATATATAATCATTTATTTTTATGGATGTCAGCAAACCTCCAAAACTATAAAGATCATTTACTTAATTTTTAACTTACCGGTTTATTGCCATAGACATTTCTTCACTGTCACCAAATTCATGTCGATATGCACCACTCACCATGCGATTAGTAGGATGATGTTCACCAAATACCTTTTTCATGGCACTTGTAATTTCTCCAACTGTACATCTAAATAAATAAGTTTATATATTTAGAACATTGGAAGGCTCAAATATTTAGTTACTTTACCAATGATTGTTATTAAATTAAATGGACAAGGAAATATGCAATGAAAGCAGGTTCCTTGAGCTCCAAATCCTCGGTATTACTTCCTAAAATAAACGATGAATAATATTTACATTGTCAATTCTTCCCTCTATTGAAGTGTTAAAGTGCTCTTTTGAAACAATATCATTCCAATAGTTCACTAGTTGGCTGATTCAATTTACAACTACTTACATAAAGGGAAGGCAGTGACTTTGATTTTACTTTAATTCTTTAATTTGATTTGTCACATGCATTAGTGTACAGTGAAAAGTATTGTTTCTTGCATTATACAGACAAAGCATACCGTACATAGAGAAGGAAAGGAGAGAGGGCAGAATGTAATGTTATAATCATAGCTAGGGGCGTCGAGAAAGATCAACTTAATATGAGGTAGGTCCGTTCAAAAGTCTGATGGTAGCAGAGAAGAAGCTGTTCTTAAGTCGGTTGGCACATGACCTCAGACTTCTGTATCTTTTTCCTGACGGAGGAAGGTGGAAAAGAGTATGTCTGGGATCCGTGATTACGCTGGCAGTTTCTCCGAGGCAGCGGAAAGTGTAGACAGAGTCAATGGATGGGAGGCTGGTTTGCATGATAGACTGGACTTCATTCACGATCCTGTGTAGCTTCTTGCACGGAGTAGGAGCCATGCCAAGCTGTGATACGGTAAGAAGTCTCACAACACCACGTTAAAGTCCAACAGGTTTATTTGGTAGCATAAACTTTCAGAGTGTCACTCCTTCTTCAGGTGAATGAGGAGCTGTGTTCACAAACAGGGCATATATAGACACAAACTCAATTTACAAGATAATGGTTGGAATGCGAGTCTTTACAGGTAATCAAGTCTTAAAGGTACAGACAATGTGAGTGGAGAGAGGGTTAAGCACAGGTTAAAGAGATGTGCATTGTCTCCAGCCAGGACAGTTAGTGAGATTTTGCAAGCCCAGGCAAGTCGTGGGGGTTACAGATAGTGTGACATGAACCCAATATCCTGGTTGAGGCTGTCCTCATGTGCGGAACTTGGCTATCAGTTCCTGCTCAGCGATTCTGCGTTGTCGTGAAGGCCGCCTTGGAGAACGCATACCCGAAGATCAGAGGCTGAATGCTCCGACAATGGATGAATGAACACCGCTTGACAATCGCCAGGCAGGAGTGTTCTCTTCCTGTCGGGGAACACTTCAGCAGTCACAGGCATTCAGTCTCTGATCTTCGGGTAAGTGTTCTCAAGGTAGCCTTCACGACACACGACAATACAGAATCGCTGAGCAGAAACTGATAGCCAAATTCCACACACGAGGCCGGCCTCAACCGGGATCTTGGGTTCATGTCACACTATCTGTAACCCCCACGACTTGCCTGGGCTTGCAAAATCTCACTAACTGTCCTGGCTGGAGACAATACACATCTCTTTAACCTGTGCTTAACCCTCTCTCCACTGACATTGTCTGTACCTTTGAGACTTGATTACCTGTAAAGACTCACATTCCAACCATTATCTTGTAAATTGAGTTTGTGTCTATATATGCCCTGTTGTTTGTGAACACAGCTCCTCACTCACCTGAAGGAGTGACACTCTGAAAGCGTGTGCTACCAAATAAACCTGTTGGACTTTAACCTGGTGTTGTGAGACTTCTTACTGTGCTTACCCCAGTCCAACGCTAGCATCTCCACATCAAAGCTGTGATACAAACCAGAAAGAATGCTTTCTATAGTGCATCTGTAAATGTTGGAGAGAGTCGTAGCAGACATGCCAAATTTCTTTAGCCTCCTGAGAAAGTAGAGGCGTTGGTGGACTCTCTTAACTACAGCGGTACAGAGGGATCAGGACAGGTTGTTTGTGATCTAGACACCTAAAAACTTGAAGCTCTCGACCCTTTCTACTCCGTCCCCGTTGATGTAGACAGGGGCATATTCTCCTCTATGCTTCCTGAAGTCGATGACAATCTCCTTCATTTTGTTGACATTGAGGGAGAGATTATTGTTATTCTTTTGTGGGATGCAAATGTTGCTGGCAAGGCCACTATTTCTTGTTGATGCCTAATTGTCTTTGAGAAGGTGGTGTTAAACTGCTTTCTTGAACTCCTGCAGTTCATCTATACTAGAATGTTATCTTAAGTACAGTCTTTGACATCCTCCTTAGGTGACTCGGGCGTGCATTTTTCTCTGCAGAATTTCAATATCTAGTTCCAAAGAGTCATATTGTACTCAAAACATCAACTCTTGTTTCTCCCTTCACAGATGCTACCAGGACCAGCTGAGTTTTTCCAGCACTGTGTTTTTACCCCAATATTTAGGTATTAATGAAACTGCTCCAAATTGTTGATTTTATCTTTGAAAGATTTATTGTAAAGTCCATTTTCTCATTTTTCCTAGTAGCAAGTCACTGATTTAGCACGCTTTGAGAAAAATCAGTGAACCATAAAATTGTGCAGGAAACCCATGCTACAAAAGATGATGTTGTTAATCCCAGGATCACACCCTGGAACGCCAACAACTCAATTTCTATTATTTTGTCAACAATTCTTTTTCTGTAATTAAGGATAAACCTTACTGATCCAATAACATAAAATCATCCTTGCGCTGCAAATGCAGAAAACAAAACAAGTAGAAGAAAGAAAACCTCCTTAGTCAGAAGTTGCAAAAGCAAGCATTCAAGATGAAATACAATGTTGCTGCATTACACTTTCTTCAAAAATTATTTTTTTCAAAGTTCCTGGAACTATGAGGAAGGCCCTCCTGAAGAAACAGCCCTTATACTGCAATATTGCACCTGGAATTTACATAGCGATTCCCCGATCATCATATTTTCAGTGGAAATTCCATAGCAATGCTATCCCTTGATCTCTAATTGATATTCATCACTAAGCAAAAGGGAAAGCAAATCTCTGTCACAATGTAATCTTAGTAAGCACAGGAGATGGTGGAATCTTCTGGGCAGAGGAAGTAAAAAAAATGAAGCGCGTTCATTGACTCAATGAGCTGGAATAATTCATAGAATCCCTACAGTACAGAAGGAGGCCATTCAGCCCCTCAAGCCTGCACCGACCACCCAAGCCTTATTCCTGTAACCCCACATATTTACCCTAATCTCCTTGACACTAAAAGGGCAATTTTGCATGGCTAATCAACCTAACCTGCAAATCTTTGGGAGGAAACTGGAGCACCAGAGGAAACCCACGCAGACACGGGGAGAATGTCCAAACTCCATACAGACAGTCACTCAAGGCCGGAATTGAACACAGGTCCCTGGTGCCATGAAAGTCTATGTTAACTAACTTCTAAAAAGGTGAGTTTTCAACAGCGGTCCATATACTAATACCAAAGTAGAGAAATGGTAATACCAAGATAGAGAGAATGTGGGGGGAGAATAGGGAATTATATCCTTTGCTACTGCAAAAGCAGGTTCACTGTGGCCAGTTTCATAGTGTGAAAGAATGACAAATTAAGAGAAAGTACATCAACATTATTCTCCAAGAATGAACAAGCAGCCGCATTACATCATTTTTAATGTAGAAAAACTGTCCCAATGTGCTTCAGAGACATAATAGGAAATTATAGGAAAACCTATACAAGGTCATTTAAATTCCAATCTTCTCTGAATGAACAAATGCAATTAAGGATATGCACAACTGTTGTGTCTCTGCAAAGGTCAGAAATTCAAACATTCCTTTCACGGTTACTAACCATTGTTGAATGGCTTTTAGGGTGATTTTCCACCAGCCCTGGGCATTACCAATTACAGTAAACTATGTGTAATACAGCAGTCTACCATCTGGAATTCTCAACCAACCGGCATTTATACTGTTCCCCTAATATGAATCATCACTTTACCAATCAGACGCAATTACAAAGTTATCTGGAACCCAAATCTGAAACTGTCGTATTTTATACTTTATGTTTTAAGTACTGTTTAAAACTTGCATATTAGCTCAAGCCACAAGTATTGTGCTGTATTCCAAAGATAAATAGGGTCAATTGACATTTCGACTAGCCGATCCAGCTATTCCCTGCATGTGGCAAATAATAAAGATTTTACTGTATCCCCTCCCTCTCTTCCACCAAAATAATAGGTTTTTTTGTGCGTTGCATGTTATCTATTTAGCTTTAGCAAGGCACTCTGTTCTAAAGATCACATATGACCAAGCTAAAGTGTGAGGTTTGTTTAAAACAATGGGTGGAATTCTTCCAAGCCCCCACCTTCGGATTCGATGGCAGGTGGGGGGGGGGAAGAGGATATGATGGGAGGTCCAGAAATCGTTTTCTTGCCAGTGTGAATTTACAGCGGGGCCTTCTGCAGGTGCCTGCTATATATACCGAGTTGGAAAACTATTAATGGGATGCAGATGAAAGCCCAACCTCCACACTAGATTCTCCATGAAGCCAGCAGGAAAACATGCGGACATGAACCACATTCGTACAATGTAGCATGCAGATGTCAGGACTCATCTGAACAGTACCTGGGGCTGCCTCCAGAGTTCAGGATGGAGGCTGCCCACAACCCTGGAACACCACAGGAGGGCATCAGGGGTCCATCTGCAAGTGGACCTTATAGATCAGGTGCCCTGAAGGGGGTGCATCTTCCAGCTTCAAATGTTCCTGGAGATATATCTTTGTTTTCAAGAGGTCCATCTCCCAGTCTCAGAGTGCTCCCTGAGATTATATTCATTTTCAAGAGGTTCTTTCTTCAATCGTGGGTCAGTGATGTTGGACAGCTTTTCAATAAGGCACCCAGACATGACAGCGGACTATACACCATCCAGCATGCCCCACCTTTAAATAGTGTAAAACACCTGGGTGCATAATTAACAAAGTCAGGATCAGAGAATTTGGTGCATTTTCCAGCCAGCCTACACAGCGGAATAAATTCCACGTTCTGACCCTGCCACAGCACTTGGTCTCAAAATGGGAGAATTCTGTCCAATGTTTCAGTCACGTTAGATTATTCCATTACAGTTAAAAAAAAAACCCTAACAAATAGTCCAAAGAAAAATCAAAAATATAGTGACTCATTTTTAGCAGCAGCCATTTTGTCTATTATCCTGTTTCTGGAAGTTGGCAGGCTAGCTCAGACATGATGAGCGCAGAGGTCAGGAGGTTGAGAGTTCAAAGTTGTGCTTTTTTCTCCAAGATTGCAGGTAATTTTCAAAGGCTAGCCACCCTTATTATGCCTTAAAAAAAATGGGTGGCTGGCAGTTAAAAACTAGGATTGGGGAAAGGGTGGGTGTTCCCTTGGTCACCTTAATAATCTTAAGAACCTTATTAATACAGCCTATTACTAAGCAGAGAGGTTGGTGTAGTGGTATTATCACTGAACTAGGAATCTAGAGACTCAGGGTAATGCTCTGGGGATCGGAGTTCGAATCCCACTACAATAATTTGAATTCAATAAAAATCTGAAATCAAAGCTCTCATGATGACCATGAAACCATTGTCGATTGCCGCAAAAGCTCATCTGGTTCACTAATGTCCTTATCTGGTCTGGCCTACATGTGACTCCAGGCCCATGGTAAGTTTAAAGTTTATTAGTGTCACAAGTAGGCTTACGTTAACACTGCAATGAGGTTACAATGAAAATCCCATAGTGACCACACTCCAGTCCCTGTTTGGGTACACTGAGAGAGAATTTAACATGGCCAATGCAGCAAACCAGCACATCTTTCAGACTGTGGGAGTAAATCAGTGCACCCAGAGTAAATCTACGCAGACATGGGGAGAACGTGCAGATTCTGCAGAGACAGTGACCCAAGCCAGGAATCGGACCCGGGTCCCTGGCACTGCGAGGCAACAGTGCTAACCACAGTGCCACATTGGTTGACTCTTAAAATGTCCTCCGAAATGGTTTTAGCAAGTCACCCAGTTCAAAGGCAACTAGGGATGGGCAATAAATGCTGGCCCAGTCAGTGATGCCCACATCCCATGAATGAATAAAAATAAAGCCTGAAAGCAATTTCCAGGAGAGCTTGTAAAGGAAGGAAGGAGAAAGTCCTCTTTGTGAATGGAGATTGCTTAACTATACAAATCTCAGGGCAGAATTCTCAGGCTACACTGGTCTAAAAGCTGGAAGTTCCTGCCCGACTGTCAATGGGGTTTCACATTTTCTGCAACCCGCCCACTAAAATTCCAGTGGCGGGCAGGATGGGCGAATTCCAGCCACAATCTTTTTTTATTTATGGGACTTATTTGTACCAGACAATTGCAAACTAAGTAACATGTGCAGCATGTACACTTTGTCCAGGGCCACCCTCCCACAACAGGCAAACTGTAATAATGCTTTTTGTCTGTTGCTTGCAGCTTGCTGGCAGCATTAACATGAAACTCAGAATGGCTTTGCCACCCTCCCTGCCATTCCCACTCCAGTTCTGGGCAGGTGACACAGCTAACATCGCATTCAATTTGGATCGAAATTGAGGATTGGACATCTTATGTAAAACGTGGAAGACTCAAATAAGTGCAAGTCTGTTCCTTTGTCCCGATTTCAGGTCACTTATTTGTAAACGTATTAAATTACACTTCCAACACCTTGTTTGTAAATCCATTAAAACAAACGCAAAGTCTAAATCACAATGAGAGCATTAAAAAAATAATTATGTCCTTTGGTGTATTTTTAGCAAGTATTTAATTATTTTCCGCAACAGAAAACTTGTAAAAAAGTTTCAAGCCAAAAATACATTTTGATTTCACAAATGAATTGACTAATCAAATCCACAAGCCAGATATGGTCAGCTCTTGGCTTTGTCAAGGGCAGATCGTGCCTTACGAGCCTGGTGGAGTTCTTCGAAAATGTGACTAAACACATTGACGAAGGGAAGGCGGTAGATGTGGTTTATATGGATTTTAGCAAGGCGTTCGATAAGGTCCCCCATGCAAGGCTTCTGGAAAAAGTGAGAGGGCATGGGATCCAAGGGGCTGCTGCCCGGTGGTTCCAGAACTGGCTTGCCCAAAGGAGGCAGAGAGTGGGTATAGATGGGTCTTCTTCTAAATGGAGGCCGGTCACCAGTGGTGTGGCCCAGTGATCTGTTCTGGGACCCTTGCTGTTTGTCATTTTCATAAATGACCTGGATGAGGAAGCGGAGGGATGGGTTGGTAAGTTTGCCGACGACACGAAGGTTGGTGGGGTTGTGGATAGTCTGGAGGGATGTCAGAAGTTACAGAGGGACATAGATAGGATGCAAGACTGGGCGGACATGTGGCAGATGGACTTCAACCCAGATAATTGCGTCGTGGTCCATTTTGGTAGGTCAAATGGGATGAAGGAGTACAATATAAAGGGAAAGACTCTTAGTACTGTAGAGGATCAGAAGGACCTTGGGGTCCGGGTCCATAGGACTCTGAAATCGGCGCCGCAGGTGGAGGAGGTGGTTAAGAAGGCGTATGGTGTGCTGGCCTTTATCAATCGAGGGATTGGGTTTAGGAGTCCGGGGATAATGATGCAACTATATAAGACCCTCGTCAGACCCCACTTGGAGTACTGTGCTCAGTTCTGGTCGCCTCATTACAGGAAGGATGTGGAAAAGATTGAAAGGGCGCAGAGGAGATTTACAAGGATGTTGCCTGGATTGAGTGGCATGCTTTATGAGGATAGGCTGAGGGAGCTCGGTCTTTTCTCCTTGGAGAGACAAAGGATGAGAGGAGACCTAATAGAGCTGTATAAGATGTTGAGAGGCATAGATTGGGTGGACTCTGAGGCTTTTTCCCAGGGTGGAAATGTCTGCTACGAGAGGTGCTGGGGGGTAGGTACAGGGGAGATGTTAAGGGTAAGTTTTTCACACAGAGGGTGGTGGGCGAGTGGAATCGACTGCCGTCAGTGGTGGTGGAGGCGAACTCAATAGGGTCTTTTAAGAGACTCCTGGATGAGTACATGGAGCTTAATAGGATGGAGGGTTATAGATAGGTCTAGAAGGTAGGGATGTGTTTGGCACAACTTGTGGGCCGAAGGGCCTGTTTGTGCTGTAGTTTTTCTATGTTTCTATGTTCTATGAAGTAGCAATGCATCTGATCACAAGCGTTCATTCTTGGCATTAGGGAGCTTTGCTTTACCTTGCACGAGCAGCTTCCACTGCAAGAGTCAGCAGGTTTTTCTCTCCTGAGCGTGTACATTCGATGATGGCATTAAGACATTGGTCTACTTCTTCTTGATTTCTGGATGCTTTTAGCTGAGTTGAAGAAGGGTATTCTTTGAATCAAGCACAGTGCTTACTGAACCATAGTATTAAATCGATTAACAGGAAAAATAAGGAAACTTTTTAAAAAACTTTTTTCCACCAGTTTTCTACTTGGTCTAAGTATGCATTTTGCTCTAGAACTTTATCTTTGTTACATAGTCAACTGTGAAATAGGGGTAATATTTCTACAAGGGAATCCCAACCTCCACAGAAACCCCAGAAAAATGGTATAAACAGCCTTTCATTTGGGATGATGGGCAAGCAGGACAAGATGAGGAAAGCAGAATTTTGGACAAATTGGAGTTTGTGTAATTTGACAGCCTAGGTTTAATTTAAATTAATGTTTGAGATTTACAATTTGTTGATATCATCTTCCCAAAGATGCATTTGGGGTTTTCTGAAGATCTTCCGAACCCTTACCATAATCTTGAAGATCTCCACAGAAATTAAAGAAACCACAACATAATGAGTGCCAGTACAATATTATGCTTAGCTCTACTAGATGCAACAACTGTGGAAACACCTTACCTTTTCCAATTTTGCAATCTGTTGATTACGCACAGCAGTATTATCAATAACCAACACATCAACAGCTTCCTCTTTCTCCAAACGATACTTATTTACTCCTACGATTACCTTAGCACCTAATAAATGATGGGGGAGGGGGGACAAAAACACTATACTTAGTTATTGTTCAAAAGAACCATTAATGCGTTATTGAGAAGGTACTATGCTTCATCTGAAGTAAAGTCTACAATATACGAAGGGTTCTTGCTGTAGATTTCAAAGCCACAAATTTCTCTTAGCAGATTTTGAAGCTAAAATTTAGGATTCAAATGCTGTACGAGCAAATTTATTCTCAGATGCCATCATATCGGTTCTTGGTAACATTTTAAATTTAAAAAAGCAATCAAGGCTTTGAGATTTTAGATTCCAGTCAGATGAAGTACCAACAGAAATCTTGACAACTCAAACGATGTATTAACCACTAGTATTTTATCATTGGCAACAACCATCCCTTTTAGCTCTAGTCTTCCTTTGTATTAACTTTACAGACTGGTTTATACAATTTTTAAAAACTTGAAGAATTAAGTATTTTAGAATTTACATAGCACCTCAAATGTAGTAGTGAAAAGTCCCAAGACTTTTCACAAAGGAATTATCAAACAAAATTGGGCACTAACCTACATAAGGAGACCTTTTGACTGATGACCAGAAGCTTGGTCAAAGTTGAAGGCATCTTGAAGACAAACAGAAATTCCAGAGCTTAGGGTCTAGGCAGCTGAAAGTTTGGCCAACGAGGGTGGAGTGATTAATATTGGGGATGGAGAAAAAAAGACCAGAATTGGAGGAGCAGAGATTTCAAAGACTTGTGATGCAGAAATGGAGACAAATGTATGCATTAGACTGGGTTCAGAGGACAGCACAAGACTTATTTCAACAGTAAAGAGGATGAGATACAAGAGAGAAATTCAACATCTATTGTCCAAAAGGAGGCACATCTGAGATAAAATATATTTATATAGATATGGAAGATTTGAATTCATAAATTTAAATTGTGAAATGTAAATTTAGAACAACATTTTAGAAAAAACGTCCTTGCTTAGGGGGTGAAGACTTTTGGTATACTCTGCCAGAAAGGTCATTAGAGACCCAAACATTTACATTGTTAGAAATTGGATATTACATTGCAAGAGCTGTATACAACAGAGATGAGTTTTGACAAATATCCTTTTTTCACCCTCTTGGAATCTCTGATTCAGAATCCTAATATGCCAGCTCTTGCTGTTTGGTCCTATTGCACAGTCACATTTGTTCTACTTTAGTCTTATTCTTTGACATGTGCACAGATAGACTTTAAAATAAAAAGAGAAAGCAAACAGAATCGCCAATGTCTACACACATCATCTATGTTTCGTGCTTCAGAGACATGAGTGACTAATAATAAGCTAATTTCATTCGGGATGTAGATATACTGGAGGATGTTCTACATATCCTACATACGAAGACTAATGAACAAGTGTTGGAAATGTCTGGAGAAAAGACAAAATTAGTTCATAACATCAACGGTAGATACAATACCTCAATCACATCAATACAGCAGATAGTAGACAGCAACAGTTAATGATGAAAACAGCAGAGGGAAGCAGAGGAGAAAATGGATGACGGATATATTAGACTGGATGCAGCTGTCTTATGTGGAAGGTGTAGGAGCAACACATGACAGATAGAGGTGAAGATCCATAGTAGTCAACTTTTTGGGAAGATGATATCAACAAATTGTAAATTTCAAACATTAATTTAAATTAAACCTAGGCTGTCAAATTACACAAACTCCAATTTGTCCAAAATTCTGCTTTCCTCATCTTGTCCTGCTTGCCCATCATCCCAATGCTCAATGACCTAGACAAGATTTCTCAACTCCAATGTGGCAAAATTAAGATTCCTATTCTCATTTAAAAATCCCTCCACAGCCAGAGTGTCACTGTAACATCTGGAACTTTCTCCACCTATTATCCCCTTCCATACAAACAGTGGCTTTCTGTCCACCCCCACTCTCTTAACTCCATCCTCCTAAACACACAACTTCTACCATCTAGAAAGAGAAGGGCAGCAGATGCTAGGGAACACCACCTACAAGTTCCTCTCCAAACCACACACCATCCTGACTTGGAATGATATCACCATTCCATCACTACTGCTGGGTTAAAATCCTGAAACTCCCTTCCTAACAGCATGTGGGTGTTCCACATGGACTGCGGTACTTCAAGGCAGCAGCTAACCACCATAGGCAATTAAGAACAGGCAATAAACACTGGCTTAGCCAGCAACATCCACATCCCATCAAAAATAAAACAAAAATGAGAGGAGCCTTCAGTTATTTCATCCCTACTTTTAAATTCTCTCTAAACCACTCTTTGTCTTTCAAAGACTTTGAGATTGTAGCTCTGCCCAAAATGAGTGAATATACTCTCTTTTTCAAAAAAAAAGGGCCTCGACATCCTCTGAAAAAAATTCACATGCATATAAAAACATATTACAACCGATACCTTTGGAACATTTCTGGAACACTATTACACTATTATAAGCTGCTGTTTTCATTCTACAAAGCTGATAACTAACCTAGTAGTTACGTCAATAATATTACATACAACTTTTTGGTATAGTTCTAGATTTAACAGAACTTAGCTGATTGGCATCAAGCCATGTGAAAGCTTGACAGATCATTCTGGTGACTTAGTTTGAGGAGAGATCCTCATTTTAAATGGCGAAATTATTTTATGTGCTTGAACTGTTTCTTGTAGTATTGCTTCATGCTGAACAATATTGCCTCTTCCCAAGTTCTTAAATGACAGAATGGTATAACACCATTATATTGCTCAGGTTATTTGGTACCACAGCCAAAACAATGAACAGAGAAACCTTCATTTTGCCAACAGTAATAGCATAGTTACTAGTGAAATGGTTATCCATATGGGAGAAATCAGCCTTGGTAATATACCTAACTTCTGACAAATCTACGCAAATCGCTAAATTTTCTCCAATATCTGTATGTTTAGAACATTAAGACTAGAATTTAATCGATCTACTGAACCAAACATGGATTGCAATCCTTACAATTTGCTGGAGTGATCTGACAGTCAAGAATCCAGAACGCTATTACATAGAATGCTGCAAATGGTGAATTTCACTTACCTACTCTGATTGGAAACCAAATAGATGTTTTTTGGTAAATAAAACTTTAATGGCAAAACAATTTTTCCAAAAAATTTTCAATTGCATTTCCAATGATAATCTCTACCGACTTCATCCAATAAAGTGAATATATTACAAAATAGTCTTAGCTACACTTTATGTACTAAAAATAGATTTAGCACATAACCCCAAGTCCTGAAGATCTTCAGAAACTAATTAGAACATAGAACATAGAACAGTACAGCACAGAACAGGCCCTTCGGCCCACGATGTTGTGCCGAGCTTTATCTGAAACCAAGATCAAGCTATCCCACTCCCTATCATCCTGGTGTGCTCCATGTGCCTATCCAATAACCGCTTAAATGTTCCTAAAGCGTCTGACTCCACTATCACTGCAGGCAGTCCATTCCACACCCCAACCACTCTCTGCGTAAAGAACCTACCTCTGATACCCTTCCTATATCTCCCACCATGAACCCTATAGTTATGCCCCCTTGTAATAGCTCCATCCACCCGAGGAAATAGTCTTTGAACGTTCACTCTGTCTATCCCCTTCATCATTTTATAAACCTCTATTAAGTCTCCCCTCAGCCTCCTCCACTCCAGAGAGAACAGCCCTAGCTCCCTCAACCTTTCCTCATAAGACCTACCCTCCAAACAAGGCAGCATCCTGGTAAATCTCCTCTGCACTCTTTCCAGAGCTTCCACATCCTTCTTATAGTGAGGTGACCAGAACTGCACACAATATTCCAAATGTGGTCTCACCAAGGTCCTGTACAGTTGCAGCATAAACCCACGGCTCTTAAACTCCAACCCCCTGTTAATAAAAGCTAACACACTATAGGCCTTCTTCACAGCTCTATCCACTTGAGGGGCAACCTTTAGAGATCTGTGGATATGGACCCCAAGATCTCTCTGTTCCTCCAGTCTTCAGAACCCTACCTTTGACCCTGTAATCCACATTTAAATTAGTCCTACCAAAATGAATCACCTCGCATTTATCAGGGTTAAACTCCATTTGCCATTTTTCAGCCCAGCTTTGCATCCTATCTATGTCTCTTTGCAGCCTACAACAGCCCTCCACCTCTTCCACTACTCCACCAATCTTGGTGTCATCAGCAAATTTACTGATCCACCCTTCAGCCCCCTCCTCTAAGTCATTAATAAAAATCACAAAGAGCAGAGGACCAAGCACTGATCCCTGTGGCACTCCGCTAGCAACCTGCCTCCAATCCGAAAATTTTCCATCCACCACCACCCTCTGTCTTCGATCAGACAGCCAGTTACCTATCCAATCGGCCAACTTTCCCTCTATCCCACACCTCCTCACTTTCATCATAAGCCGACCATGGGGGACCTTATCAAACGCCTTACTAAAATCCATGTATATGACATCAACTGCCCTACCTTCATCAACACACTTAGTTACCTCCTCAAAAAATTCAATCAAATTTGTGAGGCACGACTTGCCCTTCACGAATCCGTGCTGACTATCCCGGATTAATCCGCATCTTTCTAAATGGTCATAAATCCCATCCCCAAGGACCTTTTCCATCAATTTACCAACCACCGAAGTAAGACTAACCGGTCTATAATTACCAGGGTCATTTCTATAATTACCAGGGTCATTTCTATTCCCTTTCTTAAACAGAGGACCAACATTCACCACTCTTAGCTTGAAGAAAACCAGTGTGACCGATTTTTAAAGATTAGTACCCAGACCCCGTGTGGATAACAAAGATAGGTCACGTAAATATTACGTGAATTTACCCAGAAAACATTTAGGGTGGGAACAGCGAAAAATCCTAGCAAGTGCATCAGATGAGTAAAGTTAATTAAGAAGCCTCTGTATCAAGGATGATAGCGCTTAAATATGAAAATCATGTAAATAAAAGTGATCAAAGTAATTTATACATTTCAGTTACAAACACGTGTTAAGCAACATATAATTCATAGGTTTGAAAGATTGGTGTATAGAGAGTTGGCATACTGGCAAGTCGCATTCCTGCAGTTTGAACCAGGATCAAACTGGTGAATAGTCTCCTTGGTTTGTTCTCTCTAAGGGTCCTAATTCCTTGCAGTATCACAGTGTATGACAGGTACTGATAACTTGTAACCTTATTTGGAGACCCATTTGGCACAGGACCACTAGAACACCAGAGGAGGGAATGGAATTTGCAATCAGATACGGTTAGGATGTCTTCAAGATTGAAGCTGGGGCATTTTGTTAGAGTAGATAAAAACAGACTTAACTATATGGTTGACTGTGTTAAACTTTTCCTGGAAATGCTTGACGCCGACGTCGACACCGTGGGTGGGTTTTTCCAGCCACGCTCACCCCAAAAGCAGAAAACCCTGCTCGAGGTCAAGGGACCTTTGCATGGTCTGCCCCAGCATGCTCGGATTCCTGTGATGGGCGGGACAGGAAAACTGCCCACAACCCCCCATTTGTCTCAAACATGCTCCTATTCCAGTAGAGTAGAAATATCCCCAATCTTAATTTTGAAACAATTTTGACTTAAGTTTGTTAGCTTATGACAATCAAAACAAAAACATTGTTTGTAGGAAACCTGCAAAGTTTTAAAAATACAAATCTTTTAAGTTTCCTTCAACATTCAATGAGCTGCAACAGTTAACCAAAGTTATGTCAAAGTTGCGTGGTGTGTTTTATAATAAATCTGGCCGTGATGCTGTCTTCCTCACAAAAATGTTTAAATCAGATATATTTCTTAAAACATGACAATGCAGGTTATTTTATTCTTTTTTCCGTTAATACATTGTCCTCCACTACTCTTTGCTAGGGTACGGTTTCATGAGAACTGGAGTACCTCATCGAAGTGGCCATTCCCAATTACAATTCCAACAAGAGTCAGCAAGGTATTACAACCAAATCTTAGAAACCAAATCCTCCCATTCACATACATGCAGTTTCAGCAGCAGCCACTACAAAGCATTAAGGAACTGGAATCCTGCATGATTTCTCTGTTCCAAACAAACTGTAGCCTCTATTATTAGTCTAGTTAATATCTGCAAAGACTGAACAAACTTACAACCTCCCTGATCCGTATGGCTCAGCTACCCAGTTAAGAACTACTACGTGTAGTTTCTAATTATTGTCCAGCTTCAGTGAAGCATATGCAGCAATGTTCTTCATACAAGATGCAGCTTAACAAGGAGGTGCAACCGAAAAGCACTATTCAACAAATGCAAAATTGGATATTAATATTAATCTTTGAATTTTTTAAATGCCAAATACTTAATATATCACAAATTGCATGTATATGTCACAATTGTTTTCGTGTAATCCAAGATTATATATTGCCAAGATTTATTTCATATATACAATTGTGAAGAAATGCAATGATCTTTCTTTATTATACATGGAGATTCAGTAAAAATTGTTAAACAATAATTAATGTAGAGGCTAAATGTGTCAGAGTACTGCCCATTTAGCCCTGAAAATTACAGGTGAAATTTTATTCCCTTCCAGAAGGCAGGGTGGTGGGAGATGGGGGTGGTGGGCGGTGTTGGGGGGGTCATTCTGTTAAATTGGAAAGCTCGCCCCATTCTCCTGATTAAGTCTAGGTCAAGAATACTCAGATCGCCTTCCAATGGAACCCAATTAAGGGAACCCGCTGCTGCTGGTATTGAACTAGTGGCAAGTAAAGGGGGAAGTGCACAATGGGCAACCTGATACGTAAATGTTGGCGACGAGGGACCTTGGGGAAACCCATGCCCAACAGAGATAAGTGCCTGAGGCCTGCCCTCAATATCAACACCCAAGCATGCAGACTAGCCCCAGCAGGCGCCCTGTGGCCAACGGACAAGTCCATTCCGCAAGCCTTAAAATTCTGTTCTGCATTTCAATGTAGCAGAAATTGATGGGATGGACAAGTATCACGTATTACTTTTTTGTTTGCAGAATCCAATGCAAAAGTAGCATTAAACTGAACCTGTAGTTACAAGATTATTAGTATTGATAATTTCCTATCTTTCAATATAGTATCAATTTCTTTCCATCTAACCAATTTAATAAAAACTGTGTTGATCTGGCACAATTTATAACTCAAATACTTTGAGTTTGTGTTATTACTAAAAATTGATCTTTTTAATAAGACAAAAACAATATCTGGCCTATAAGACTGGTTTTCACCCACCATTTCCTTTCAACACCAATTAATGGTTGTTTTGCTTACCAGAGTCAATCCTTGCTTGGTTTCTAGCCGCACACTCTTCAATACGAAGTTTGGGGATACCTTCAGCTACCGCTTTAGCCATACCACCCATTTCTTCAATCTCATTAATAAGCTAAAATCAAACACAATTATATTTTAGTCTAGATTCCTGTAAATAATATTTTCATTTGACTATAATGTTGCGCTAGATTCGATTGTGGATAGAAAGTAGGTTAAGTAGGCAATTTGAAGGAATGAGAAAAACTGGAAAATGGTTATGTAACCTAGACTTTAATTAAAGAACAGATGAAGATAAAAAAGGAATCCAAGATAAAAGATTTTGGACTAGAAATAAGCCATCTTTGAAGGCACGAAAGAAGACCTAGCCCAGACGGACTGGAAAAAAGGTCAATCAAAAAGTGGATCACCAAGGTGATATTTAAATTAGAGATGAAGAATGAATAGTTAACTTTATTCCAAAGAGAAAAACCAGGGTTTCATGAATAATGAAATCAGAATTCTTTTTGAATAAAGATACAGGTTAACCAGGGACATAATACAGAAAGAGGAAAGCAGAGGCAATGACCATAAATCTTTAAAAACACTCCAAAATTGGGAATTATGCAAAAGGTGACAAATGCTTTAATTATTATTCAGGAAAGTAAAGAAGTCTAGAAATTATTGACCAATAATAAGTCTATCCTTGTTGTGGGTAAATTTTTGTCGTCCTGGATGAAGTTAGTGAATACTGAGAAAAGATTAATCAGGGACATTCAGTATACATTTGTAAAGAGCAGACTGTGAATGATTAGTGTAGGGAGTCATGCTCTACAACTATGCTGATGTTTCCCACCTCTCTTTGCAACACCTCTGTTGACCCCTTCAAAGTCACTGAATTGTTAGACTACTTGTCCAACATCAACAACTTAAATATTGTGCCTTCAACAAAATTAAACTTCCCAAGTCCTTCACAGAAGCATGACTCAAAGCCACGGAGAAAAATATTAGGATCAGTGCCCAAAAGCTTGGTTATTAGGCTTCAAGCACCATCTTAAAAGGAGAAAGATAGAGAGAGACAGAAAACTTCAGAGTGGTAAATCCAGGTTTTAGGGCCTAGGCAGCTGAAGGTACAGTCATCAACGGTCAATCAAAATAAACTTGGTGTAGGTACACCACAGTGCAGGGAGTTGCAGGATTTTGACCCAGCAACAGTGAAGGGACAGTAAAATATTTCCAAGTCAGGATGGTGTGTGGCTTGGATAATGGTATTCATATGTATCTGCTGTCCTGGTCCTTCTAGATGGTAATGGTTGAGAGTTTAGAAGATGCTGAGGAATCTTGGTATATTCCTGAACAGTACACACTGCTTCTACTATGCATGGTTAGTCGGAGTGAATGTTTGTGGATGGGACGCAAATCAAGTGGGCTTGAGATGACAATAATGGGATTCTATACTGTTTTTCAGAGTATTGTTCTTATAGCCTACCAAACTAATAGGAGGGGTAGTCTGAATCAGAGTGATATATGATTTCAATCTAATTGATATAAGTAGGTTTGAGGAATTGCTGTGTCTTCTTAGGGGCAATGACAAATGCTCATCATGGCTCGGTCTTAGCATTCTTGCCTGAGTCAGAAAGTTGTGGGTTAAAGCCATACTCCAAAGACTTGAGCACAAAATCAAGGTTGATATTCTAATTCTGAGGGGGTGCTGCACCATTGAAAGTGTTAACTTTCATATGGGACATTAAGTACTTCTTTCCTCTCAGGCGGACGCAAAAGACCCGAAGTCACGCAGAGAGCAAGAGTAGGTTCAGTGCTGACGAGTTTCAGATAAATTTATAGTCAATAAGCCTGCTAAATCATGGTGTACTTCATTAATTTATGTTAGAAAAACACCACAAAACAGATCAAAACTGTAAATGTTCATAAATTAAACATAAATCAGCAGGTTGGTTTATATTTTGTCTTATCTCACTATTTTATGTCGCACTTGTCATTTTGGAAGATGGGAGACGTACATGATGGCGAAGGGGGAAATCTGAGACTATAGTATCCAGGGGTAAACAAGGAGTTTCATGGTTATAATCCTGGGTCCTACCATTGCATGATTAAAAATGAAGACAGCAAAGGTAAACTCTTGTTCATAAGGAATGTGGGACACACTAACAAGAGAAATCAGTGCAGTGACTTTGAACAATATATTGTGCAGATCTGAAATTTCATAATGCAAGGGATAAGGGAAAAAGAATGGTGATGTTCCAAATGGCCAGGTCTTGTTTTTAAATTTAAGAGATGTCAGATACAGTTTCAGAAAACAGCAAAGGTAATTGAAGGAACAAAAAAAAATCAAATATGCACCATGTAATTCACCATCATCAACAAAGTGTTTGTTGGCACTGGTGCTTAGATGTACTGACCTCTGAAGCAGCATCATACACCTCATTAGTAAGAGACTCCATCATAAATGAACCTGCCCAAGGATCTGCCACTTTTGGGATGCCAGATTCCTCCTGTATGATGATTTGAGTATTCCTGGCAATCCGGGAACTTTGTAATGTGGGTAGACTCAATGCCTCATCAAAGGAATTAGTATGCAATGACTGAGTTCCTCCAAACACAGCTGCCATTGCTTCAATCACTGTGCGGACAATATTATTATGTGGATCCTAAAATTGAAATAATACATTAACTTTGAACAATATAAATTTTGAAAAATTGATTATTTTACTTAATATTCTCAAATATTAAAGCCTCAAAGTGAAAAAGAATTTTCCAGAGACTACTTTGGACAAACACACTCTGGACAAAAACACTATTAAGAGATACGTGGATTTCAGCTCAGGAATATTTGTATTTTTGTTTCCCCCATGAATCGAGAGATTCCATATTTAAAATGCACAATTCACCATTCTAATGAAGGGGAATGTTGTACATCTGGATGTGATTCTATCTGAACAATAAATGTAAAAGCTATGTCCCAGCAATGAGAAATAAGGACTGTTACATCACACTCTCCCTTTCCTTTTGATTAAGAATTTGAGAACATTTCCAAGATCATCTCAGATAAAATTGTGATGTCAACTTTTATTCCTCTGGACAGAGGCAATTGGATCAAAGTCCCTGCATAGTAGACAATATACTTCAGATTAGTGAAACAGGTAATTAAAAACACTCATTATCCTTTAATTTTTGATCATTTTACAGATAATGAAAGAAAGTTTAGGGAATACATGAGATTGAGTTACCTTTCAGAAGGCACAAGGCATGCTTGCCTTCATCAGCCGGGACATTGAGTACAAGAGTTGGGAAATCACATTGCAGCTATATAAAACCTTGGTTAGGCCGCATTTGGAGCACTGCGTGCAGTTCTGGTCACCATGCTACCAGGAGCATTTGGAAGCTTCGGTGAGAGTGCAAAGAAGGTTCACCAGGGTTTTACCTGGTCTCGAGGGTGTTGACTATGAGGAGAGGTTGAATAAACTAGGATTGTTTTCACTGGAAAGATGGGGTCTGAGGAGAGACCTGACAGAGGTCTACAAAATTATGAGAGGTATTGACAGGGTGGATAATCAGAGGGCTTTTTCCAAGGGTGGAAGGGTCAATTACATGGGGGCACAGGTTCAAGGTAAGTGGGGGGGGGGTTTAAGGGAGATGTGCAGAGAAAGTTTTTCACGCAGAGAATGGTGGGTGCCTGGAACGCGCTGCCAGAGGTGGTGGTGGAAATAGGCACATTAGCAACATTTAAGAGGCACCTGGGTGGCTACATGAATAAAGAGAAAATGGGGGGGGATATGGACCAAGTAAGGGCAGAAGGTTTTTTTAAAGTTTAGTTAGGGCATCATGATCGGCACAGGCTTGGAAGGCCGAAGAGCCTGTTCCTGTGCTACACTTGGCTTTGCTCTTTTTGTTTAAAGAAATCTCTGAAATTTTTGCATTGGAGAAATATGACATTCCACAAATTCTAAAATTAGATTTTCAGGGTCAGAGAAGTTGTTCAATTATAATTATGAACTTAGAATACCATTAAAAATTCAATTACATCTCCGTAATCAAAGCATGACTTTTACAAGTAGTTTTACAATGAGACTGAAAAAGTGAACGTTCACATTAATGCAAGTGATTTTTAAAGATATCCATCTGTGGGGATTTCAACAATGCACCCTGTAGAGGAGACTGGGAAAAAAATCACTGACCACAACTTCTGGATTTCCCCTTTAACCGCGCATTAATGTCAAAAGTTGCTTTTGGTTTCACAGTTGATATAGCCAAACTAGTTCACACTAGTTCTTGTCATACAACCATAAAATCTGGGCCATTGTTCTGGTACTTTCAATATTAGATTTCTATTATGTATACTAACTTGCTCAGTGAGGGACCAACCAGAGGTCTGGCTATGAGTTCGCAGCAGCAAGGATTTTGATTTTTTAGCGTTAAATTTTTCTTTCATTAAATGAGCCCAGAGCCGTCTAGCTGCTCTCAGCTTTGCTATTTCCATGTAAAAATTCATACCGATTCCCCAAAAGAAAGAAAGTCTGTAATATAAAGTGACAAAGTTAATATCGGAAATAATTCTATAACCATAAAATTTCCCACCATTAGAATTACTTTTCATATTCTCAATTATGTTTTCTGTTGGATATACACAATTGTAAATTGAATGGTCTAGTTAATTTTCCAAACCTGTTTCAATTATCAAAATAATTTTCTGAGTTGAAGAGAAACATAAAATGAGTTTATGACTTTATAAGCATTAAAATTTAAAATATTTTTCAACTAAGGAAATGCAAGTTGCCAGAATATGCACATCTGCAGCATGGTGAGTTATAATAAATATTCAATTGAAACTAGATTTGATAATGTGACAACTCTAATCACCAGCTTTCCTCTGAATTGGTTCAGGTAGTATTGGAAATGTAGCTCCTATTAACACTTCTATGTCACATGGGAAGTAGAACTTCAGATTAGAAATGGGGTCCTTTTCTCATGCTCTCTCAAATTTGACATTGATCTGGTCAATAGCAGCACTTGCATCTCAGTCAGAAAGTTGTGTATTCAACTCGCTCTCTAGAGATGCACAAAATCCTGGCTGACACTAGAGTGAGGGAGTGTTGCACTGCTGGAAGTGCCATCTTTCAGATAAAATATTAACCAGGGTCCTAATCTGTCCTACCAGCAGGATGTAAAAGATCTCTTCATAGTTTTTTTCAACATTATTGGTTATTAACGTGCATTTTGAACCAATGCAGTAAAAACAACACATCCTAGAATATTATATTTTTGAAAACAAGAGAAATTAACTGGGCACACAAATGTTCTCTATTTTCTAAAACAATGTGTCAATTATAATGCTCCATGTATTTCTCAATAGTTGGCATCTTTCTTCCATGTTATATTGTCAACTGATTTCCCCATTAAAATATTTCTGAAATCTAAAGGTAACTAAAATACCATGCATCAACTAAATGCATGATTTAAAGAAGTCTGACAAGGTCAGGTTAACAAGCTTTTTTTAAAAAAAAAATCAACAAGTTGTCTTTGTTTCACTAAAAATGCTAAATTCTATTATTAATTACCGTGGCGCAAAATCATCAATGTCAAGTCCAACTTGGATACCAGTCCTGCAGTATTCTAAACCATCTGCTATGGTATAAGCTAATTCCAAAACAGCACCAGCTCCAGCTTCTTGGAGGTGGTATCCACTGATAGAAATCGAGTTAAATCGAGGCATATACTGTGAAGGAAGAATGCAGGTTTTAAAAATTAGATCACTTAGCAACACTGCTGCTTCTATAAAGATAAATTAAAGCAGAATGAGAGAACAAATGTTTCTTTACTAGTGTGGAAATTGAATGTGAAACTAAAAGAGAACGCTTGTCTCATTCCATTTGGTGGCAGAGAATTGTATTTAAGTGTAACTTGATTACGCACTATTTAAGCACTTTTTCCTTCTGTATCTTTCATGGTCAAGCAGACAGCAAGGCTTTTATAGTTTAAAAGTCCTGTTCTTACTTATTTTTCTTACCCCGAGGAGTATTATTTCTCACTGCAGAGAACTTATAATGCAGTTTGTTCTCTATTTTAACAGCAGAAATGTGGTAACACTTCACCACGTCAGAACACCCTGATGATTTTTTAAACGATTTTTTTTGCAATTAACCTCTACACCAAATGCAATGTTGCTACCGAATCCCTTTCTTTGCTATTCGGGGTGTGACTCAGCTTGACTACCTATTTCAGTCACTGAAACATAGCACAACTTTCCAGAGATTAAAAAGTCAATTTTGAAAATATTTCCTCCATGCTTAATAGCTACTTGATGCTGCATGTTTTTAACAAAACATTAAACTATCCTTTCATTTATTCAGATGTCAGCAAACCTTCATTTCCTGTTTGAATTTTTTTAAAAATATTTAATACCACTACTTAGAAAATGCTCCATCTTGGTGACTCCTGTAAAAATCCACAATATTTTCAACAGCACACATCATAATGGAAACCAATACAATTACATAAAGTTCAGGTTAAACTGCATTTAATTCAGCTACATGTCGGGAGGGATACATATTTGTTTTAGAGGGAGATTGGGTTTGTATTTCCACGGACATAGAAGACTAAGGGAGGATCTAATTAAAATGTTGAAGATAATTAAAGGGGTTGATAAGGTAGATAGAAACGATTTCCTTCAGAGTGGAAGCCCTTAACAAAGGGGGATAAAATTAAAATTAGAACCAGACTAGTCAAGGATGATGCAAATCAGGAACTCTTTCCTCGAAATTACTTTTGAGGCTAGGCCAATAGAAATTTCAAAGAACGCAATAGATTTTTATCATGAAATGGTATTAATTAAGGATTGCAGAACTAACGCAGATTAAGGGAGGGATCAATCATGATCTACATGAATGGCAGGCTGACTGGAGGGGAAAATGGTCTATTCTTGGTCATATGGTCAGTGTATCTCAAGGGTTTTCCTTATGAATATATGGAGACATCAGAAACTTTTTCATGCGAGTGCTTAAGACCTGGAATGTCCTGTCTAAGAGTGTGGCGGAGACAGGGTCAATCGAGGAATTAAAAAGAGAACTGAATTTTTACCTGAAAAAGGAAGAATGTACAGGATTATGGGGAGCAGGTAGGGGAATGGTACTGGGTGCATTGCTCAGAGTGTTTGTGTAGGCATGACTGATGAAACAATTTCCTTTTGTGTTGCAATAATTTTGTGCTAAATGATTTTTAGAAAAACATATCCACATTCCTCTTATAATAGTAATTCAACAAAACATGTTTGGTAGACAAACCAAAAATATACTAACTTTAGCAGTATATTGGAATATATCAGCTATAATCTTCATGGAAGGTTCAGGTGGAAAAATGAAAGTGTTCCTGACCATGAATTCTTTCAGTATGTCATTCTGAATGGTGCCTGTTAACTTCTCTGAAGGAACACCTTGTTCTTCACCCGTCACAATGAACATAGCCAGAATTGGTAGTACTGCACCATTCATAGTCATGGAAACAGACATCTTTTCCAAAGGAATTGAATCAAATAATAATTTCATATCTTCAACACTGTCTATTGCAACTCCTGCCATTCCAACATCTCCACGAACACGAGGGTTATCTGAATCATATCCTCTGTGAGTGGCAAGATCAAAAGCCACCGAAAGTCCCTGTTGGCCAGCTTTGGAAGAATAAATGAATCAGCATTATCGCGAGTCAGAATTGTCTATGTTAAAATACACATTGAAACACAAAATTACTTAGTCAACATCAAGAAACACCATACTGTTGAGCCGTAAGCTGATAACATAATGAGCTAGATGTTGCTGGAGCAGTGCATCTTGTACCAAATTTGGGAACTAAATATCCCAGGATTATTAATAATTTTAGGAGAGATAGGCAAAAATGGAATGGGAGAATGGGTTGTCCTTATAACAAAGGATGGACAAAGACAGTAAAGAGAAAGGATTTTAGCTCAGAAAATAAAGTAATATTGGTTCAGATGGAATTAAGAAACAGCCAGGGGTGGAAAACATTGACTTGTTTATAAACCCCTGTTGTCGAGAGAACAATAGGAAATTTGGGGTACCTGTAATAAGGAAAATGCAGTTATCCTAGGGGACTTTAATCTTCACACAGACTGGGCAAACAAAATTTATGGCAATAGTATGGAGGACAAGTTTATGGAATTCAATCAAGATAGTTTTCTAAATCAGTATGTTGAGGAACTAACTAGGGATTACACTATTCTGGAAATGTTGTTTAGTGAGAATGGGTTATTTACTAATCTTGCAGTAAGGGGGCCTTGAGGGAAGAGTGACAGTACTATGATAGAATTGCATAGAGTTTAAAAATGATTTATTTAAGATCAAAAATTAGTTCTTCCAATTTAAACAAAGCAAACAATGTAGGTACAAGGGGTGGGTTGGCTAATGTGAAAACACATGTCAAGATACGATGGTAGATAAATAATGCCCACCATTTAAAGAATTAATATATCATTTACAAGAAAAATACATTTATTTAAGGCACAAAAATCCAGAGAAAAGTGTTCCAACCAAGGCTAACAAGTTAAAGATAGTATTAGTATTAGATCAAAAGGGGAGGCTTATTAAGATGTGAAAAGAAATTGTAAACTTGATGACTGAAAGAATTCAGAATTTAGCAAATGGGGACAAAGAAATTGATAGAGAACGAGAGTAGACTAGCAAGAGACATACAAACAGATTGTAAATATTTTTCTAAGCATGCAAATAGGAAGTGGTGAGTGAAAGCAAAAATAGACCAGAGGTACAGACAGGTGCAAGTATAGCGAGGAAATGAGAGTTTCTAAACAGCTACTTTGTATCTGTCTTCACAATAGAAGACACAAAAAACATTCCCGAAATAATGGCAACCAATGGCCTAGTGAGAATGAGAAATTTAAAGCACTCTGTATAAATCAAGGACTAGTCCTGGACAGATTCATGGGACTAAGTGGAAACAAATTCCCCTGGATCTGACAACCTGCATCCTTGTGTTTTAAAAGAGGTAGTTGCAGAAATATTGGCTGCATTGGTTTTGATATCCAGAATTCCTTAGTTTCTAGAATAATTCCCAAACGGTAACCCACTATTTAAGAAAGGAAGAGAGAAAATGGGAAACGATAGGCCAGTTGGCTCAGCTGCTGAGTATACCCAAGATGGAAATCGATACATTTTTGGGTAGTAAGGGAATTAAGGGACTTGGCAATATTGAAAAAGGCAAAATTGAGGCAGATGTTCAGCTGTGATGTGAATGAGAGAAAAGGCACGAAGGGCCAAATGGCTTACTCCAGCTTCTATTTCTTATGTGGACTGTTAGCTGGACTTTATCACGCACCCTTCAGCTTGAATATAATTTGTGTCGTAACTTGTTGAATATGCAAGTTGATAACCGCACATAGATGCCCTTTTGCCCTCAAGGAATTTAGCAGGACAAATGGTGCATCTCCATAATAGTAGATATTATGTATTTCAATTTCCAAAGATCCTTTGATATGTTACCACATAGTAGACTCATGACAAAGGTCAGAGCACGTGGAGTCATGGGATAAGAGTAGAATAGATAGTAAGCTGGCTACAAAACGATAAAAGGGTTAAAGGCCTCAGCTTGGCAAATGGTGAATGTGGTATTCCACAAAGATCACTGTTGTTCACAATTTACATCAGTGGTAGGCAACGTAGGCTGGAGACTGGGCCGCAGGAGTGGCTCTCTTTCATCACGTTGGGCCACAATATTGAAATCAGGCATGTTCATTAACCATAAGACATGAATTAATCCATTTAAAAAACATTAGATATTTCATAACGATTTATAGAAAATGCTTAAGCCTTCGTATATGAATAGAACTAGCAACTTCAAATGGTGAAAACAAAATAGTTATGCTTTGATTAGACACAGAGGGAGCCGCACAGCTTTCATAGTCAATGTTGTGTGCTATCAGCATGCACCTCACTTCATGTGCCCTTTACCTGCGTACCACTTTAGTCATACTGCTAGGAAAAGAACTACATAGACAGAAGCAAGCAGAATATGGCAACTCTGCACGTGGGTAACAGTCAACAAAATGTCTTGTGGGCTACACTCAGAACCTTGATGGGACACATGCCCACCAGGCTGCAGGTTGTCCACCAATGATTTACATAAAACGGTCTGGACTCGGGAATTAGAAGCACAATTTCAAATCTCCAAGAACAACAAATTGGGCGGTGAGGGTGGGTAATTAACCCAGAGGAGGATATGACAAAATACTGGCGATTGGGAACTTGAAAATTGGGTCTGTAATCGGCAAAATAAACTTCAACATAGACAAGTGCAAGGTAGTACCTTTTGTTTGGAAGAACAAGTTAACATACTCTTTGAAATATGTGTTTAAATGGGGTAGATCAAAGCAGAACTGAGGTTAATTTCTAGGACAGAACTGAAAAGCAGAAAGCTTTTGTTAAACTTGTATAGAACCTTGGTTGGATACAAACAGCAGCTCTGGTCTCCATATTATAAAAAGGGCATAGAGGCATTGGAGAACATCAAAAAACACATTTACTGGAATGATACCAGAACTGAGAAGTTAGCTACATTTACTAGATAAGATCAAATAGGCTGGGGGCTCTTTGTTGAAGAGAAAGCTGAATGGTGACCTGAGGGAAGTCCTTACGATTATAAAATGGTTTCATAGGGCAGTTATAAACTAGATTTACGGATATTATTTACATTTGCGTGCAAGACTAGCTATACATGTGATAGTTGCAGAGAATTGACTAGGAAATTCAGGGGAAACTTCTTTACCCTAAGAATGGTTAAAAATTGGAACTCACCACAACAAGGAGCATCTGAAGTGAATAACCAATGATGCATTTAATGGAAAGCTAGATAATGGGATTAGATGGAGAAGGGGAAAAACAGGCTTGTGTGGAACATAAATACAAAATTTATTGGACTAAATGGGCTGTTTTTGTGCTGTAAATACTTTGTTACTAACAATAGTATTGCAGAAAAAAAGCAAGACATGCTATCAAAGCTTTTCATCTTGCACTCATCAGAACAGCTCGCAAGAAATTACCAACAAACGGGAACAACAATTTAGACTGAATGAGAAGAGAATGCACTGGTTGGTTGGCAGGTAAGTGGACTCCAACTAACAACTGGTGGAGGCATTGCCATGGACAATGCAGCATGGAACAGTTAACTGCCCAGTTTAAATTTGAACAAAGCTGGGCAGGTTGACTGGTCAGTTGAAAACGAAGAGGCACGATGTGTGGACATATTCCTTCTGTCTACAAAAGACTAGGCCCTATAAAGAACAAAGAACATTACAGCACAGGAACAGGCCCTTCGGCCCCCCCAAGCCTGCACCGACCATGCTGCCCGACTGAACTAAAGCCCCCGACCCTTCTAGGGACCATATCTCTCTATTCCCATCCTATTCATGTGTTTGTCAAGATACCCCTTATCCGTATCCGTATCCACTACCTCAGCAACGAGTTCCAGGCACCCACTACTCTGTGTAAAAAAATCTGCCGCGTACATCTCCTTTAAACCTTGCCCCTTAAACCTGTGCCCCCTAGTAATTGACTCTTCCACCCTGGGAAAAAGCTTCTGACTATCCACTCTGTCCATGCCTCTCATAATCTTGTAGACTTCTATCAGGTCGCCCGTCAACCTCCATCGTTCCAGTGAGAACAAACCAAGTTTCTCCAACCTCTCCTCATAGCTAATGCCCTCCATACCAGGCAACATCCTAGTAAATCTTTTCTGTACCCTCTCCAAAGCCTCCACATCCTTCTGGTAGTGTGGCGACCAGAATTGAACACTATATTCCAAGTGCGGCCTAACTAAGGTTCTATAAAGCTGCAACAGGATTGCTAATTTTTAAACTCAATGCCCCGGCCGATGAAGGCAAGCATGCCATATGCCTTCTTGACAACCTTCTTCACCTGCGTTGCCACTTTCAGTGACCTGTGTACCTGTACACCCAGATCCCTTTGCCTATCAATACTCCTAAGGGTTCTGCCATTTACTGTCTATTTCCTATCTGTATTAGACCTTCCAAAATGCATTACCTCACCTATATGTGAATGTATGTGGCTTCTAGCATGCACACAGGAAGCCAATCACATCATTTAAAAGTATTTATGGTGCCAAACCAAAGCTATTATTTTCTGAAACAACTTTAATGGGCAATTAATACGCAAATCCAGCAAGTTCTTAAAAGTGCCAGGAAGGCTAATGATGAGGTACGATTTGTGCAAAGCAAACAACAGAATGATGAAAATCAACTAATAAGTTCTGGTGATGCACAACTCGTGGAATACCGTAGACGTTGGCGTCATAGTCAACTTTTTAAGCCTCAAAATCCTGCCAAAAGCAGGGGTCACTTATGTACGAAGCTAAAAATGAGCTGCTGCCATAGGTGGTCACCATTTTGAAATGTGATCAACACCTGGTGCAAAGAGTGGTTGTGTCTTAAATTTTTGCAATGCATCCTGTATCACCTGTTTGATCCCTGACATGTAATTAGATTGCTATGTAAAACATACATTTGTGGAGTGAGAAATTGCAGTCGACTAATAATACCATTTCATGTTAATTAGCATAGTGGCTGAAAAGGGGGTAGCGCCAACTTAAATAGACACTCTTTGCATAATTTTCTGATTACAATTCCTTTTTCAAACAGGTCTGCAGCTCCCCGAGACAGCTCTGCAATGGGCTCCTGCTGAGGGAGCCCATTAGAAGCACCAGTCACTCTTTTCTCAATGCCCATCCTCTTCCCCACCTCCCTGGCAGTGCTGAGCCTTGCCCCATGGGTTTCACCTTGGGTGCCCATTAATTGGCCAATTTTTGCAAATCAATGGGCTGCTCTGTTCTGGATGATGTCAAGCTTTTTGGGGTATTGTTGGAGCTGCACTCACCCGGGCAAATATTCTATCACACTCCTGACTTGTGCCTTGTAGATGGTGGTCAACCTTTGGGGAGTCAGGGGGCCAGTTGCCACACGCTATGCGTATAATAGCCAGGTAACAGTTTGCTGCCTGAGCCCCAGAACCATTGCCCCCAACACCTCCTCACTACCACCACCCCCGGTTAATCATAGAAATCAGAGGCCATTCGGCCCATCAAGTCTGCACCGACCACAATCCCACCCAGGCCCCACCCCCACACATATTTTACCCGCTAATCCCTCTAACCTACACATCCCAGGACTCTAAGGGGCAATTTTTTAACCTGGCCAATCAACCTAACCTGCACATCTTTGGACTGTGGGAGGAAACCGGAGCACCCGGAGGAAACCCATGCAGACACGAGGAGAATGTGAAAACTCCACACAGACAGTGACCCGAGCCGGGAATCGAACCCGGGACCCTGGAGCTGTGAAGCAGCAGTGCTAACCACTGTGCTACCGTGCCGCCCTATTAATTGGTTACAGTTTGGGTACAATACTGCCTGAGCCCCAGAACCATTCCACACCGCCCCCCCCCCCCCCAACAGAGGAAAAAGCTTCCGGATTCTCCAGACAGCTGTGACGTCAGAGGTGGGTGTTTGCTGACATCACAATGTTTACATCACGCGCCCGGCCCCTGGCCCGACACCCGGGGAACCCGCTGGGTCCCTGATCCGACACCCGGGGAACCCCGCCAGCACCCCTGGCCCAATACCCGGAAAACCCCGCCAGCACCCCTGGCCCAACACCCGGGGAACACCGTCGGGCCCAGGCTGACCTTTGATGTTATCGCGGTAAAAGCGGTTGCTCTCCTCCACCGTGCTGAAGCCGGCGTACTGGCGGATGGTCCAGGGCCTGTACGTGTACATGGTCGGATAGGGGCCCCTGGTATAAGGCCACATGCCCGGCAGCTCCTCGGGAAGATCCGCCGTGTCCCCCTTGGTGTAAACGGGTTTGATGGCGATCCCCTCCGGCGTTTGCCATATCAGATCTTCGGCTTTCTTTCCCTTCAGCTGCTTTTCTGCCAAAGTGACCCACTCCGGGTGCAGGACGTGCCGGCCCCGGCGCACCAGCTCCTCGCCGGAGGGCCGAGATCGCAAACAGTGCCAGAGGAGTGGACGTGCTCGCAACATGCCGCCGGCGAGTCTAGGGCCCCTTTCCCCTTCTCTCTCTCTCCCTGCCTGGATGCAGCCGCTCAGCCCTTCACTGCAAGCCCCGAAAGTGATTGACAGCAGCACCCACCAATGGGAACCGCCACAGATCACAATAGAACGTGCCACCAGCCAATGGGAGTAAGGGGGTGGGGCTGGTCATGTGACTCAAGGGGGCAAGGCGCTGCAAAGACTGAACAGGTCAGGCAGTGTCTGTGCAGAGACATGTGGGCTAATGACCATGACCTTCAGAGACTGCATAAAGTGTGGAGGTGTCACACGCTGACATCTGTGGGAATTACCTGGAAAGTTCGAACTTCGATAAATTCCCTGGGACTCTGAATCAGATGTGGAGATGCCCGCGTTGGACTTGGTTAAACACAGTAAGAAGTTTAACAACACCAGGTTAAAGTCCAACATGTTTATTTGGTAGCAAAAGCCACACAAGCTTTCGGAGCTGCAAGCCCCTTCTTCAGGTGAGTGGGAATTCTGTTCACAAACAGAGCATATAAAGACACAAACTCAATTTACATGAATAATGGTTGGAATGCGAATACTTACAACTAATAAAGACTTGATTAGTTGTAAGTATTCGCATTCCAACCATTATTCATGTAAATTGAGTTTGTGTCTTTATAGGCTCTGTTTGTGAACAGAATTCCCACTCACCTGAAGAAGGGGCTTGCAGCTCCGAAAGCTTGTGTGGCTTTTGCTACCAAATAAACCTGTTGGACTTTAACCTGGTGTTGTTAAACTTCTTACTCTGAATCAGAGTCAGAGACATTGGGTAACTAGCCGGGCTACTGTCCAAAAAAAAAATCCAAAAACGATCTTACTGACCGTTCAAGCCACGCTCCCGCTGCAACGAAGTCGGAGAATTTGGCAGCCAGTCAAATCTCCATTCACTACGGCGGGATTCTCCCACGTGACCAGTGGTAAGATTCTGGCCCTAGTCTTGCTCAGGGCTACTATACAACTAACACCCCTACTCCCCTCTGACAAATCCCTTGAACTCCATCCAGTTGCCCGACCAACCCCTCAAACCCCATCCAGCACCCCAACCAACTCCTCAAATACCATCCACCCCCCCAAACCAAGTCCTTGAACCCCATTCCCCCCTCTCTGACCCCCAACTCCTCAAATCTCCAACTCCCGTGGACCCGACCCAACCTGATAACCATACCCAATCCAATCACCCCTCACTCAATTTGACTAGCCCCTTACCTGCCAGCTTCCTCATGACTGAACCTGATCTACCTCCTCGCCACCTTTCACCCTGCCACTCAATACCTGCCATCTGAAAGCATAGAATGGTAAAAGCCTGAAGGAAAACATTTGGCTGGCTCTTATCAAAGACAACTAATCTAGTTCCATTCTGCCATTTTTGAATTTTTTTCCCCTCCATTAATAAGAAATGTTAGAATGTGCCAAATAGAGCTCAGATACAATGTGCCTCCATAATCATTTGTAATCATTACAGAAACCCAATGTCCAACCAAACAAGTGATTTGAGGATACAAGAGCGGCATATTTGCGGTATGGTGGCACAGTGGTTAGCACTGTTGCCTCACAGCACCAAGGACCCAGGTTCAATTCGTGCCTCGGGTCACTGTGGAGTTTGCACTTTCTCCCCTTTCTGCGTGGGTTTGCTCTGGTTTCCTCCCATAGTCCAAAGATGTGCGGGTTAGGTTGGTTGGCTATGCTAAATTGACCCTAGTGTCTGGGATATTAGCAGGGTAAATGTGTGGGGTTATGGGGATAGGGCCTGGGTGGATTTGTGGTCAGTACAGACTCGATGGACCAAATGGCCTCATTTTGTACTGTAGCGATTCGATGATTCCAAGAAACTTGTACCTGGTTTTCCTTCCTGTGTATTTGAATGGGTCTGTAGTTATTTAAATTCTAAAGTCAGGCCATCTCTCCCAACTTATATGATTGCCTGAGCAACCATGTAAGCATCAATGTTTTTTAAAAAATGAACAGAAGAAAAATATCTTGTACAAGCTATAAAAAAAGATTTAAAAGTGGACATTCCTCAAACAAAATCACACAAGTAGCCCTGATTAAAGATCTTATATAATGCAAAGGCAAGTACTTGGTTTCATCCTTACACACTGCCAAAAAAACTAGTAAAATGGGGATCAAATGGCTAAAATGTCAATCCCACCACAGCATTATTATACACAAACACACGGACAAGGAACAGGAGTAGGGTATTCAGCCTCTTGAGCCTGCTTGATCATTTAATAAAATCATGACTGATCTGATAATAACCTCAAATCTACATCCCGTCTACCCCCGATAACCGATTGCCCCCATGCCTACCAAGAACATATCCACCTCTGTCTTAATAATAATCAAAGACTACTTTCACCATCTTTTCAGAAAGAGAGCTCCAAAGACTCACGATTATCAGTGAAAACATTTTGCCTCATCTCCATTTTAAATGGCCACCCCTTATTTTTAAACAGTAACTCCTCGTTCTAGATTCTCCTACAAGAGGTAGCATTCTCTGCACATCCATCCTGTTCAGCCCCCTCAGGACCTTATATGTTTCAATCAAGTCACATCTTACTCTTCTAAACTCCAGCTGATACAAACCTAGTCTGTCCAACCTTTCCTCATGAGACAATCCATCCATTGTATGTGTTAGTCTGGCAAACCTTCTCTGAACTGCTTTCAATGCAGTTACATCCTTAAATAAGATGGCCAGTACTGTACATAGTACTCCAAATGTGGTTTCACTAGTGCCCTGTACAACTGTAGCATAATTTTTGTTTTTAGTTCCTCACACAATAAATGATAACATTCTATTCACTTTCCTAATTACTTGCTGCACCTGCATACTAGCCTTTTGTGATTCATCCACTCGCACACCTAGATCCCTCTGCACCTCAGAACTCTGCAATCTCTCACCATTTAGATAAAATGCCTATTTTTCATTCTTCCTGCTAAAATAGACAATTTCATATTTTCTCACATTATATTCCATTTGCCAGAGCTTTGTCCACTCACCTATCTATATATTTTT